>NW_027397116.1:14979798-15057323 GCF_003265705.2 Callorhinus ursinus
ACACATCACACATATACACACATCACACACACACACATCACACACCACACAGACACACACATACACACACACCACACATACACACACATCACACAACACACACACATCACACATACACATCACAATACACACATATACACACACATCACACATACACACACAATCACACACACATACACACACATCACACATCATACATACACACACATCACACACACACACATACATACACACACACACCCCTACTACCACCACCATTTTATCCAGCTCATTGTTGGCAGCAAAGAGGACATTTATGATACTCTGGTAAGAGAGGATGATAGGCCTTATCACAATGTAAGCATCAGTGTTTTTCTACCTTGGAAACTGGAAATACATGAGTCAGAATTCTTTGTTGTAAGCAAAAATAAGTCAAAACAAAAACCTAATGAATCATAAAGGAATATATGTATTAGAAGGCTATTGGCAGCTCTTATAATCTCTAGTAGGCCCAGAGTTTGGAAACCCCAGTCCAAACCCTCCTGCAAAACTGTCTCACAGATTGGCCCTCACCACCCCTCAACCTCTGGGCACAGGCATGGTGCTTGTGATGCCAACACCCCAAACACCAGGCACTATGGACACCACAACACTTCTGCCCCTGGGAGCAGATAGTAGCTACCACCCTCACCACTCTCATTGGAAGGATTCTGCAGGTTCCCCTGCCATGGGACTAACTTCTGATTCACATTTTGGCACAGATACATCTGTTTGGCAGGGGTTAAGACATGTACCCATGTCCTAACTACAAGGGAGTCTGGAACATTTTTAATTTTCCTTTACAAAGTGGGAGATGGGCTCTATCTTATAAGGTAAGGGATTCTTCAAGGGGTTCGGATGCTGAGAAATCCATAGAATAACAAATATCCACCGCAGAGTACACAGAGATGAAGAGAGACCAAAATGTCTTTTTCTGTCTGCTTTTCTTTTCTGAAACAAATGACTAAAAAAAACCAAAGAAGTCAATGGTGGTTGTAGACAGACCTATTCTGAAAACGTCTTAACACCTTCATTTTCAACCATGAGTACATGAATATTTTCCCTGAGGCAAACAAACATTCACACAGATGAAAGTGTAGTATTGCAAACTAGTGCAGAAGAAAACAGATGCCCAGTTGGCCTCCAGTCAGCCAGGCTCAAGAACCACACCCTTCAAGCACAGTGTCACAGGTCCTACAAACCATCCCGGGTGACCTTCCTCCTCTTCCGCATGCCCTGCTCCGCTCTGCCCTGCAACAGACTGCCTGGGCAGATCTTGGATCTTCCAGCAACCTTCCCTCTCTCGTGAATACCATGTGCACGACAAGTGGATTCCAAGATGTGACGAACGTTGTCATTATTTAACATCAACAAAATACACTGTTTCGTCATCAAAATCCTCAGTATTACAATTATGCCTAATTTATGGACTATGAAAATAACAATGTGAAATCTGTTCCTAATTAATCTTTCCACCTAGAGCTTAGATAGAATCCCAGGGGTGAGAAAAATAAAGCTATGTATCTAGCTCTATAAAAATACCACTTTGTGCTTCAGCAAAAATGTTGCTATTGACTTTTCCTACAAAATTATCATGCTGGCTTTTAATTATAGTGGGTTATGGTGACACCTAGTGGCTGATAGGCATATTTTGAAATACTCAATTTGATCAATTTAATCAATTTTCCTTTTTTTCCATAAATATAGTCATAATGTCCATTTATGGATCCTGGCACATTTATTGTTTTTAAGATTTATTTATTTATTTGTTTGAGACAGAGGGAGAATGAGCACGAGCGGGAGGGGCAGAGGGAGAGGGAGAGAGAGAGAATCCTGAGCAGACTCCTTCTGAGCACAGAGCCTGACATGGGGCTCAGTTCCAGGACCCTGAGATCATGACCTGAGTCCGAAACCAAGAGTCAGATGCTTAATGGACTGAGCTACCCAGGCACCCCAATTCTGGCACATTTAAAGAAGAAAGTAAATATACAAAATTTCCCTTTCCCACAAAAAGATAGAAATCCTCAGATAAAGAATCTATATTTAAGAAAGGTCACCTTTTTAAAACTTCTACTTAAATAAATCTTAAGAAGACAGAAAATAAAACTATTCATGGTCAGAATTAATGCACACTTTGTAATCAGTTAACCCCCAAAAGTTTAGGAATGTGAGGCATAATTGCTTAAACTAAAATTATTGGGATAAAAATCACAGGTTCATAGTCCTAACTGTGCTGCTAATTAGCTATTGTGGGCTTGAGCAAATTGTGTAACTTCTCTGTGCCACAATTCCATAATTGGTAATACAAGAAGGTTAGAATTTAGATGACTTTTGAGAGACTCCCAACAAGACATTCTACAAATTGCTGCCATTCTCACGGTCTTCCTCATCATCTAGCCCTCTGTTCCTAACACCACAGAATGTCTAGATGCTCTGTTCTGACTGAGGATCAAAGGTTTACTACATATTAGCATTTCTGTTTAGATCTTAAATTCATAATATGTGAATTTTAGTTTAGGTCCTAAATTCATAATTTGTCCCTAGTACTTAATTCATTTATAGTCTCAACCTTGAATAGATGAATAGATGAATAGAATAATTTCATTAGTTGTTAAATAAAGTGACATTAGCTTTGAATGTTTCCTTAACGTGCTTCACTTAAATGTCAAAAGGAATCACTAGCATTTTTTTTACTTCATATTTAATATACAGTTATTTTTCACGGATCCATGAAATTTGTAATTTCATGTAACTCCATCCAATCTTCTCAGCGTCTTCCATGTTCTACATCTGAAAGCCCTCATCCTGTTAGTTTGAACTCATCTCATAGTTACCCCTTCCCCTCCCAACTACACCTCCCCACCATTTTTCTGTTTTCACTTTACCTCTTGTTATTTTACTTTTCATTTCCTTCTCTAAATTTTTTTTATTATTAACTCTTTCAAGCATAGAGATTAGAAGTAATAACATGTCAAAGAAAGACTCATGGATCCATCACCTTTTCTGGGGAAATTTTAACATTTCATCGTACTTGACTTAGTAAAAACAGAACACTGCACAGACAATTGAGACCCTATACTCCATCCCTATCTCTATAGAAAATCACTATCTAGATTTGGGGTTTATCATCTACCTGCATATCTTTATATTTTCTTTATGTGTAACTATAAATCATTGTACATGGGTTTGCATATATTTAAACATTATATAAATTTTATATATAAGTATGTATCCTTATGCAATCTATACATAAGTTATTAATTTTAACAGTAAAATTTACTAATCTTTTCCCTCAAGGTTTATACTTCTAGTTTTTCTTTAAGGATCTTTCCCTAACCCAAGATTATAAAAATATTCTCCATTAATTTTTTTTAATCAAGGCATTAACATTTATGTCTTTAACCCATAGTTTTGTAGATAATGTGAAGTTAGAATCTAAATTTATGGGAGGTTGTTTTCCATGTGGATAATCAATTATCCCAGCACCATTTATTGAATAATCTATATTTTCTGCAGATTTTCACTTCTGTCATTTTATTTTTCCATATGAGTAAGAATGTTCTGTCCTGGTACATCTTTCCATTTGTCTTTCTTTGCACAGATATTGCACCTTCTTAATCTCTGTAACTTTGAGTAAATCTAGGTATCCGTCTTTTCACCTGTTCGGAAAGTGCATTCACTATTTTTGATCTTTCTTTTTATACTGAATTATGGCAAGAACTTGTCAAAGTTAAGGAGTTCTGCTTTGAGATCCTGATTTCAGCCTATACTACTTTTTACATTTATTTCTTATTTGGGAATTCCAGAAACTCAATGGTAAGCTAGATTTAAATCCCACTCCTGTGATAACAAATTTTCATCAAAGACTTCATTTTTCTGTCGCCAGCCCAGGCTGAGAGTTAAGCTTCCTTGTTGTCTTCTGTGTCAATGGACAGATGTCTTCTGGTTCAACCATTTCCAATGGTTATTCCCTTAAAGAATTCAGCTATAAAGGGGGAGGAAGGGTAGGTTCTCAATACCACTTCCTCCATGACCTGGCCAAAGGCCATGTCTTCTGTTCACATAAACATCATAACTAAGGTCCTAGTTTTCTCATGCCGACAATGTCTTTTTTCCCCCTGAACCTCTAGTCTCACCAGAGAGAACCATGGTTATTGGTTTTCCTACTTAACACTGTCATCTCTAAATCCCTCTGTTTAAAAGATTTTTAAATATGTTAGCTAGCAAATCTATTTGTTTTGTTTTTGAGTTTTTATTTGAATTCCAATTAGTTAGCATACAGTGTAATATAGTTTCAGGTGTACAATATGGTGATTCAACACTTACATATAACATCTGGTGCTTTTGTAATGGGAGGGTTTTCTGGTCCTCAGTTCAAAAAATTGCTGGAAATAAATATCATTCCTTTTCCAATTCAATTATAATTGTATAGATAATTGGCAAGAACCCTGTACATAATAAGCCAAACATAAACATGAATAGAATGCTGTTTTCCATTATAAGTGAAAATACTCTTTTCAAATAATGGCCATGATCATTAACCATTTTACTTTTTTTAAAGATTTTATTTACTTATTCGACAAATAGAGAGAGAGCACAAGTAGGCAGAGTGGGAGGCAGAGGGAGAGGGAAAAGGAGGCCCTTGCCAAGCAGGGAGCCTGACGAGGCACTCGATCCCAGAACCCTGGGATCATGACCTGAACCGAAGGCAGCTGCTTAACTGACTGAGCCACCCAGGCACCCCGATTATTAACCATTTTAAAGTATATATACTGAGTTGGCATTGTTATGGAAAAATAATAACAAAATTAAAATAAATATTAATAAAATTTACCAATCATTAAGCACTTAAGATGTGTCAGTTACTACCAATCCTTATAATAATTCTCAGTTTCCTTCAGGAAACTAGCAGTAGTTAAGTAAGTTATTTGTAATTGTGAAGCAAATTTGATGACTCAACTGGGAATAAGGATCCATCAGTTTCTAACTCCAAAGTTGGGTATCTTTCTACATTAAGGACTTCCATATGTCTTTCATGGATCTTAATTCATAAAGCACAATTATTTACTTTGGATGTTTATTTGTCAGCTCTTTAACTCAAGCTTGCCTGAGGAAAAGCTATGTTACTTTTCTCTTTATTCACTATATTCACGTCCATCAGCTTGTATATCCAGAACGTATTTTTAATATGTAAACTTACTTAAGTTGTTACAAATAGAGATTAAAGTCATAAAAATATGCAAGATGCAATTAAGTGTAGAGACTGTCTCTCATTTAATCTCACTTCCTCATATAGTACCT
Organism: Callorhinus ursinus; assembly: GCF_003265705.2. Classification (NCBI taxonomy): domain Eukaryota; kingdom Metazoa; phylum Chordata; class Mammalia; order Carnivora; family Otariidae; genus Callorhinus; species Callorhinus ursinus. Next base: position 14,985,118 of record NW_027397116.1, read on the forward strand.
GATTTTCTACATAAATAAAATCAAAATGATCTGAAGATGTTTTATCTAAGTACTTCACAAATTACCCTATAGTTCATAAATAAAATATATTATAAACATAATTCTTTTTTTCTTTTTTTAAAGATTTTTATTTATTTATTCATGAGAGACAGAGAGAGAGAGAGAGAGAGGCAGCAGGAGAAGCAGGCTCCCAAGGAGCAGTGAGCCTGATGTGGGACTCGATCCCAGGACCCTGGGATCATGACCGGAGCCAAAGGCAGATGCTTAACCATCTGAGCCACCCAGGCACCCTATAAACATAATTCTTAGAAATTATTGAAAACTCAGCCCTTAGCAACTATGCCTATTTAAAAAAAAAATTTCGGTGTAGAAATAAAGAGAAAAACTAAAGATCTAAAAATTTAAAATAATTTTCTCATGTAGCTATTATGAATATCAGTCAACAAAGCAAAAACTAAAGGAGTTTGTGAATACTAAACCAGCTCTACAAGAAGTATTAAAGGAGACCCTTTGAGCAGAAAAGAGAGACCAAAAACAACAAAGACTAGAAAGGAACAAAGACAATCTACAGGAACAGCAAGTTTACAGGTAATACAATGGCACTAAATTCATACCTATCAATAATTATTCAGAATGTAAATGGACTCAATGCTCCAATCAAAAGACATAGGGCATCAGAATGGATTAAAAAAGCAAGACCCATTGATATGCTGCTTACAGGAGACTCATTTTACATTCAAAGACACCTCCAGATTGAAAGTGAGGGCATGGAGAACCATCTGTCATGCTAATGGACATCAAAAGAAAGCTGGAGTAACCATACTTGTATCAGACAAACTAGACTTTAAACCAAAGACTGTAATAAGAGATGAAGAAGGGCACTATATCATAATAAAGGACTATCCAAAAAGAAGATCTAACAGTTGTAATTATTTATGCCCCCAACTTGGGAGCAGCCAAATATATAAGTCAATTAATAGCAAATTTAAAGAAACTCATTGATAATAATATAATAATAGTAGGGGACTTAAACACCCTACTCCAGCAATGGACAGATCATCTAAGCAGAAGATCAACAAGGAAACAAAGTCTTTGAATAACACACTGAACCAGATGGACTTAACAGACGTATTTAGAGCATTTGCTCTTAAAGCAGCAGAATACACATTCTTTTCAAGTGCACATGGAACATTCTCCAGAAGACATCATAGGCTGGGTCACAAATCAGGCCTCAACCAGTACAAAAAGATTGAGATCATACCATGCATATTTTCAGACCACAACTCTATGAAAATTGAATTCAACCACAAGAAAAAACATTTGGAAAGACCACAAATACATGGAGATTAAAGAACATCCTGCTAAAGAATGAATGGGTTAACCATGAAATTAAAGAAGAAATTAAAAAAAAAAAATTGAAGCAAATGAAAATGAAAACATGAGAGTCCAAAACCTTTGGGATACAGCAAAGGCAGGAAGTATTTAGCAATACAGGCCTTCCTCGAGAAGCAAGGAAATTCTCAAATACACAACCTAACCTTACACCTGAAGGACTGGAAAAAGAACAGCAAATAAGGTCTAAAACCAGCAGAAGGGGAATAATAAAGATTAGAACAGAAATAAATGATATAGAAATAAAAAGAAATAGGAGAACAGATCAATGAAACTAGGAGATGGTTCTTTGAAAGAATTAACAAAATTGATATACCCCTAGCCAGATTTACCAAAAACAAAAGAGAAAAAACCTAAATAAATAAAACCAGGAATGAAAGAGGAGAGATCACAACCAAAACTGCAGAAATACAAACAATTATAAGAGAATATTATGAGTAATTATATGCCAACAAATTGGGCAATCTGGAAGAAGTGGATAAATTCCTAGGAAAATATAAACTACAAAACTGAAACAGGAAGAAATAGAAAATTTGAGCAGACCCATAACGAGCAAAGAAGTTGAATCAGTAATCAAAAATTCTCCAATAAGCAAGCAAGAGTCCAGAGCCAGATGGCTTCCCAGGGAAATTCTACCAAACATTTAAAGAATTAATACCTATTCTTCTGAAGCTGTTCCAAAAACAAAGAAAGGGAGAGAAAACTTCCAAACTCATTCTGTGAGGCCAGCATTACCATGACTCCAAAACCAGACAAAGACCCCACTAGAAAGAGAATTACAGACCAATATCCCCAAACATGGATATAAAAAATCTCAACAAGATACTAGTTAACTGAGTCCAACAGTACATTAAAGGATTATTCATGATGATCAAGTCAGATTTATTCCTGGGCTGCAGGGGTGGTTTGATATCTGCAAATCAATCAATGTGATACAACAAATTAATAAAAGAAAGGATAAAAACCATATGGTTCTCTCAATAGATGCAGAAAAAGCATTTGACAAAATATAGCATCCTTTCTTGAAAAAACCCTCAAGAAAGTAGGGATAGAAGGAACATACTTCAACATCATAAAGGCCGTATATGAAAGACCCACAGTTAATATTATCCTCAATTGGGAAATACTGAGAGCTTTTCCCCTAAGGTCAGGAACACGTCAGGGATGTCCACTCATCACTATTATTCAACACAGTACTGGAAGTCCTAGCCTCAACAGTCAGACAACAAAAAGAAATAACAAGCATCCAAATTGGCAAGGAAGAAGTCAAACTTTCACTCTTTGTAGATTACATGATACTGTATCTAGAAAACCTGAAAGACTCCACCAAATTACTGCTAGAACCGATACATGAATTCAGCAAAGTCACAGGATATAAAATCAACATACAGAAATCTGTTGCATCGCTTTTTTTTATTATGTTATGTTAATCACCATACATTACATCATTAGTTTTTGATGTAGTGTTCTATGATTCACTGTTTGCGTATAACACCCAGGGCTCCATGCAGAATGTGCCCTCTTTAATACCCATCACCAGGTTAATAAGTCAATCAAAGAAAGACATGTATCATATGACCTCACTGATATGAGGAATTCTTAACCTCAGGAAGCAAACTGAGGGTTGCTGGAGTGGTGGGGGGGTGGAGGGATGGGGTGGCTGGGTGATAGACACTGGGGAGGGAATCTGTTGCATTTCTATACACCAATAATAGAGCAGCAGAAAGAGAAATCAAGGAATCAATCCCATTTATAATTTCACCAAAAATTATAAGATACTTAGGAATAAATCTAACCAAAGAGGTAAAAGATCTGTACACTGAAAACAATAGAACACTTATGAGAGAAATTGAAGAAGATACAAAGAAATGGAAAAACATTCCATGCCCTTGGATTGGAAGATCAAATATTGTTAAAATGTCTATACTACCCAAAGCAATCTACACATTCAATGCAATCCCTATCAAAATAACACCAGCATTTTTTCACAGAGCTAGATCAAACAATTCTAAAATTTGTATGGAACCAGAAAAGACCCTGAATAGCCCAAGTATGTTGAAAAAGAAAAGAAAAGCAGGAAGCATCACAATTCCGCACTTCACACTGTATTACAATGCTGTAATCTTCAAGGCAGTATGGTACTGGCACAAAAACACACATAGATCAATGGCAATGGACCCACAGCTGTATGGTCAATTAATCTTCAACAAAACAGAAAAGAATATCCAATGGAAAAAAGACAGTCTCTTCAACAAATGGTGTTGGGAAAACTGGAAAGCAACACACAGAATGAAACTGGACACTTTCTTACATCATACACAAAAACAAATTCAAAATACATGAAAGAACTAAATGTTAAGACGGGAAAACATCAAAATCCTAGAGGAGAACATAAGCAGCAACCTCTTTGACCTTGGCCACAGCAACTTCTTATTAGACACGTCTCCGGAGGCAAGGGAAACAAAAGCAAAAATGAACTATTGGGATCTCATCAGGATAAAAAGCTTCTGCTCAGTGAAGGAAACAATCAACAAAACTAAAAAGCAATGGACAATTAAATGCTTTTTTTATTGAAATTTTGAAATCAAACATGTCTTGATTTTTCTGTTCTATTGAATTGCTATGTTCAGGATGTTTTGGAAAGGGGGGTGGGGGCAGGGACTCTTTCATAAGCACTTGTTTTATTTTGTGTGTGTGGAGTATAAAGGCTACAACCTTATTGTAAAAATTAATAAAATGAAACAATCACCACCACTATCAAAAAAAAAAAGCAATGGACAAAATGGGAGAAGATATTCACAAATGACATGAGATAAAGGGTTAGTATCCAAAAATCGATAAAGAACTTATTAAACTCAACACCCCCCCCAAAAAAAATTCAGTCAAGTAATGGACAGAAGACATGAATAGACACTTTTCCAAAGAAGGCATCCAGATGGCCAACAGACACATGAAATGATGCTCAACATCACTCATCATCAGGGAAATATAAATCAAAACCACGATGAGATACCACCTCACACCTGTCAGAATGGCTAAAATTAACAACTCAGAAAACAGATGTTAGTGAGGATGTAGAGAAAGGGGAATTGTTTTGCACTGTTGGTGGGAATGCAAGCTGGTGCAGCCACTCTGGAAAACAGTATGGAGTTTCCTCAAAAGTTAAAAATAGAACTACCCTACCACCCAGTAATTGCACCAATAGGTATTTATCCAAAGGATACAAAAATGCTCTTTGAAGGGGCACATACACCCCAATGTTTATAGCAGCTGTATCAACAATAGCCAAATTATGGAAAAAGTCCAAATATCCATTGACTGATGGATAGATAAAGATGTAGTAGATATATCACTATATATATATATATATATATATAAAATGGAATATATATATATATAATGGAATATTACTCGAAAATCAAAAAGAATGAAATCATGCCATTTGCAACAACATAGATGGAGCTAGAGTATATTATGTTAAGTGAAATAAGTCACTCGGAGAAAGAAAAATACATGATTTCATTCATATATGGAATTTTTTTTTGAGACTCACATAATGGGGTGTTTATTTAGATGATCCCGAATATGATTACAATAATTTTTAGATTGTCATCAAAATGAAAATACAAGGAGTGCCTGGGTGGCTCAGTCAGTTAAGTGTCTGTCTTCAGCTCAGGTCATGATCCAGAGGTCTTGGGATCAAGTCCCACATTGGGTTCCCTTCTCTGTGGGGAGCCTGCTTCTCCTTCTGGTTCTGCCTCTCTCTGTCTCTAATGAATAAATAAATAAAATCTTTAAAAAATGAAAACACAAGATTTAAAAATTCTTGCAGAACTCCTAAGTCTCCATGAATGTAGTGATTGCTACAATTTGTAAAATACTATATCCGCATAAATGAAAATTCATATTACAAGTTATCTAAATTTTTGTGGACTGTCTTGGAAACTAACCCTTCATATAAAAACATTTGTCTGAGGATGTGCCAAATCCAAAATAATGGCCTTGCAAGTAGGCCTCAAAATACAACCTACTGATGAGTTTTCACTGCCTGGATATTTTTTGGATAGTCAGTAGGATGAAAAGAAAAAAAATGTTCTAAAATAACTTTCTCAGACTATTCTAAAATCTACAGTGTCTCTTTGTCATCTATCAAAAACAACAAACGTGGAATTTAAGAAACAAAACAAATGAGGGCGCCTGGGTGGCTCAGTTGGTTAAGCGACTGCCTTCGGCTCAGGTCATGATCCTGGAGTCCCGGGATCGAGTCCCGCATCGGGCTCCCTGCTCGGCAGGGAGTCTGCTTCTCCCTCTGACCCTCTTCCGTCTCATGCTCTCTATCTCTCATTCTCTCTCAAATAAATAAATAAAATCTTTAAAAAAAAATAAAAATAAAAGAAACAAAACAAATGAACATAGGGGAAGGGAAGGAAAAATAAAATAAGATAAAAACAGAGAGGGACACAAACCATAAGAGATTCTTAAATGTAGAGAACAAACTGAGGTTTGCTGGAAGGTAGGTGGGTGGGGGCATGGGCTAAATAGGTGATGGGGATAAATAGCACTTGGGATGAGCACTGAGTGTTATACGTAAGCGATGAATCACTGAATTCTACTCCTAAAACCAATACTACACTATATGTTAGCCAACTTGAATTTAAATACAAACAAACAAATAAATAAATAAATATCAGTCAACAAATTCAAGTGTGTTGGTGCCTGGGTGGCTCAGTTGGTTAAGCGACTGCCTTCGGCTCAGGTCGTGATCCCGGGGTCCTGGGATCGAGTCCCACATCGGGCTCCTTGCTCAGCAGGGAGCCTGCTTCTCCCTTTCCCTCTGCCTGACACTCCCCCTGCTTGTGCTCTAAATAAAATCTTTAAAAACAAAACAAAACAAAAAACAAATTCAAGTGTGCAAAATCTTCATTTTTCTAAAGTAAACGTATTGTCTATACAAGTTTAGACTTAACTATGTAATAAGCCAATGAAACTTATTACCACAACATACTTTAGACCATGTGGTCCCAGAATTGTCTTGCTCTTTTCCACGGTATTAACCAAAAAATAAGACACATTTCTATCATCCTGTTAACCTCTTCCAGGATTGGCCCTGAGCAGACAGTTACAACCTCTCATCTCCCCAGAACAGAAGTTTCTTGCTGCTACTAGACTTTTCTTCTACAATAGAATCTTTATTTAATCTAGGGACAGAGGTAGCATTTCTATTGCCCTCAAAATCTATATTTTATATTCTGACTTAATGTTTGAACTTCAAAAGCCAATAATCATCTTTTTTGTTGTTGCTGTTTTTTCTCTCTGCATACTGTGTAACATTCTTCCTGGAAGCAAAGGAAACCACCAGTCTGACTTCTTGAATGTTTGAGATAGGTTGGGGTGGACAGAAAGGGTAAAGGAATTTCCAAGGAAATGGATGACTTGCCTGCTTTATCAATAAAGAAGAGATAAGTCTTGGAAGCCAACAGAAGTTGGCTTTAAACATGAATAGAGATATTAGCTTGAATCACAGAAAATTATTAATTTGCTGACATTTTTTACCTTATAAAAAGACAATTTAGGGGCACCTGGGTAGCTCAGTTGGTTAAGTGTCCAACTCTTGATTTTGGGTCAGGTCGTGATCTCAGGGTTATTGAGCCCACAGTGGGTGTGGGTCCTGCTTAAGATTCTCTCTCTCCCTCTGTCCCACACCCCACCCTTCCTCTCTTAAAAAAAAAAAAAAACAATTACATATGTTTCAACCTAATGTAAGTATATACATGTTATAATGAGTCAGTTCATGAGTTTAGCATATTATTTCTTTAACAGGGAAATCAAGCACCATTCTGAATCTATACTGTCTACATTAGTCTGTAGAGGAGGAATATAATTCTTTTCATAATGCCGTCCTAGGAGATGAGGGTCATGAACTCTCTATGAATTAAATCTATGAATTAAATAATGTAAAACCCATTTGGAAAGACTACAAACACCTAGACAGTGGTACAGTGCACTTTGTTGTATAAGAGTATGTACATTGGAGCCAGTGGGCTTAGGTTCTAATCCAAGATCCGCATTTGCTCGCTGAATGATCTTTTTGTACCTCAATTTTTTTTATCTATAAAGAAGTGATAATAATAGTACCCAACTCATAGGGTTTTTATGAGGATTAAATTGTCGACCTCAGAGAGCCGGGGCCTGGGGCGGCGAAGGAACTGAGAAAAAGAGACGACAGTATAGCGAGGCACAGGGGACCCCGAGCTAACAGCCCGTGGCGCCGAGGTTTATTTTCCATCCTCTTATATACCCTCTACAGCGATATAGATCTATAATGATTTACAGCAGGGGCGTAGTAAGGCACATCGCTCCATGTATACAGGATTAGTCAAGCACGTAAGAATCTGTAAGCCAGAATAAAGGAACAGAGGGGAGTGCCCAGTGTGCGGTTTACAGCTGGCTTCCTATCTACAAGACATCTTCTGCTGCGGACTTTAGAACTGACCACACACGTTCCAAGGGCATTTCACTCTGATCCTTTCGGGTTATTATTTTTAACCCTGCAACCTCGAGTCTTCTCAGAGACCTCGGAGTCTGACGAACATGCACCGGTGGTCGTTGTGGCGTTCTGTTTCCCACCTTAAATGAGTTAATGCTTCTAAGTACTTGTCAGAACAGTTCTTTAGTACATTCTGTGTTATGTGCATATTGTTTAGTATCATGATCAGATGTTATGGGTTGAATTGTGTCCCCCAAAGATTCATAAGTTAAATTCCTAACCCCCAGTACCTCCGAATATGATCTTGTTTGGAAATAGGATTGTTACAGATACAGTTCTGATAAAATATTGCTGCAGCAGGATAGGACAGAAAGGGTCAATTGTGGACACAGTGACAGTCATGCACTCAAAAAGAACATTTTGTGAGGATGAAGGCAGAGGTATCATACTGATTGCTTCTGTAAGTCAAAGACCGGCAGAGATTGCCAGCAAACCACCAGAAGCTGAGGGCAAAAGCATGGAACAGATTCTTCCTCACACCCTCAGAAGGAGCCAACTCTGCTGACAGCTTGATCTTGGATATCTAGCCTCTAGAACTGTAAGACAATATATTTCTGTTGTGTCAGCCACCCAGTCTGTGGTATTTTGTTGCAACAGCCCTGACAAACTAATATATTAGATAAAACATGCTTGTCTAGAAATGTGATCAAGAAGTCTGAAAATAAATCCACTTTCTCTTTTAAAAGACATACTCTTTCCTTAAACAGAGTACTGTTTGACAGAGAGTAGCCTGCCCAACTATTGACCACAGCAAGGCAGACCACTGGTCTTGAACTGCATGGACAGCATACTTGGAGAGTGTAATAGGACACTGGCAGCCTATGAATTCTGCTGAGCAGCCTTTCTGCACTCATACATATGGCCAGGATGGGTTTCACTGTGATGTGTGTTATGTGTTCTTCCAACTCCAAAAATACCGGAGCCAACATGTCCAATATTCCTTCCTTCATTCATTCATCCATTCATGGAGAAAGCATGTGAGCAGGGGGAGGGGCACAAGGAGAAGGAGAGAATCGTAAGCAGGCTCTACGCCCTGCACATAGCCCAATGCAAAGCTCCATCTCACAACCCTGAGATCATGACCTAAGCTGAAATCAAGAGTCAGATGCTTAACCGACTGAGCCACCCAGGCGCCCCATCCTGTCCAATATTTAAATTTAACATGAACTACAACCCAGGATTGACTTAAAATTATCGTAACATATATTTCTTTCCTCATTGAAAAACGAAGAAGTAAAAGGATTATTACATTATCCAATCAAACATTTTCATTCAAATGAATGAGACGTTTCTGGTGAGATGTCTTGATATCTAATTCATTTGTTTCATTTCTTCATCCCTCTACATGTAAGGCTCTTGCCCCTTTTTAGTTCTGTATCTGTGAGCCCCCTATATAGAATTTAACCCTTAACTTTATGATTCACCTCTGAAAAAGTACAATGTTAATCCCACCTTTCCAAGTTATTTGTCAGGTTTTTGAAAACAGGAAACATGCTTTACTTTATTCGAGAACAAGTTATTGTGAAATGTCCAGAAAAGACAAATCTATAGAGACAGGAATGAGACGACTGTCAGGGGCTGGGGTGAGACTGCAAATGGGCACAAGGGATCTTTTGGGAGTGATGGATATATTCTCAAGTTAGATTGTGGTGATGGTTGCACCGCTGTACATATTTATGAAAATCATTGAATTTTACAATCAAAATGAATGAATTTAATGGCGTGTAAGTTATTCCTCAACAAAGCTATTAAAAATAAGTTGTTGATCATTTTGAACAAAAATATTTCTCTACACTCGTATGTTCATAGCCAACAACATGTAGCTGTACACATGGGAGTCGAATGGAGGAGCTTAGGGTTGTAGAAAAAGCTGTTGCCATAGTGCAGCTAATTAACATCTTTAATATCCACCCCATTTTCCTTCTATTAGCAAAAGTATCTCTGGCCACCCTTGCCATGGGAACAGTCTTAGCATTTGCTTATGTGTGCTTCTTTGTTACATTTTACAATCTTCATCTAAGGAAAAGCTAGTTGATCCCAAAAGGAACAGACTGTCTAATATTTAGGCAGCACCCACTATATTTTACATTCAAGCTATCGTCATTTGAGAAAGATTATTTACCATGACAAATCTTAAATGGGAAATGAAACAACATTTAACTAGAAAAACATTTCTGTGCCAGAGTCGTATGTTCATCGCAAGAGGGAAAAACAAACTTCCCTTTCAAGTGGTTTTAATTATTCAGTCTTTGACGTGATTTCAGTATAATCCAACCCAAATGTTGCCTGATTCTTCTTTGCCAATTCTGATGAATAGTGCAACAACATACTCCACTGTTTAAAGAAGAATCCTTTCCCTTTCCAGACCTTGTGGATTCCATATTCAAAGCTTTCTGACTTCCCAAGAAAACTGAGTCACTGAACTGGAGCTTACGTTAACTGAGTTTCATACGTCTAAAAGCCCCTTTTAGATCCATTTTTAGAACAAACTTTCAAGAACCAGACCAACGAAACCAAAATCCCAGCCTCCCTATCTGCCAGCTACCCATATTGGACATCTTTACTCTTCCCCTAGAAAGACACAAAGTCCCACATTATTTTTTCAATGTTACCTTTCATAATAATTTAATTGCATTCTCCAGTCCATTGTTCTCTGACCCACTGATACTCTGTACTCATTTCTGTCAAGGAGTCCTGGTTGCTCTTAAAGTCAGAGACCATGTCTTTATTCATAGTGAAAGATCCAGCACATGAAACTGTTCAATCCCACCCATTTTTCAAGAGCCATCCCAGTGCTACTATCCTTTCCATAATATATTTCTATCACCAGCCAGATATAATTACCTACTTCTTTTAGATCATCTCTTTATTGTACCACTTTAAACACATGTATTATGTTCTCTTTTGTTATACAGTAATTTGATTACCCTTCTTATTCCCCATCGTACCACAAGCTTATGAATATAAAAGGTATGTTTACTAACTTGTGTCTTTCATTCTGCCTCCAACCCCCAATCTCACCCAGTGTCAGTCTCAGAATTAGAAAGTGCTCAATAAGAACAATTAAATCAAATAGTTTGGGTATGCCATCCTCACTTATAATTATAATACCCATGAATATCAATTCAAATGGCACAAACAAGGAACAAGCATGCTTTATCTAGTTTATTTGTCTAAGGAGCAAGAAATATTTGTGGGTTTTTTTTTTGGAAGATTTATTTATTTACTTTAGAGAGAGAGCATGCAAATGGAGGGGGGGGCAGAGGGAAAAGAGAGAGAGAACCTCAAGCTGACTCTGCACTGAGTACAGAGCCCGATGCGGGGCTCGATCCCATGACCCATGAGATCATGACCTGAGCCGAAATCAAGAATCAGATGATTAACTAACTATGCCCTGGAGCAAGAAATATTTGTATTCACTGAAAAGAATTTCTCTGTGAAAATGTTGAAGGGAATACATCCGTAGCAGTATCGCTTTGCCAGAGTATCTTACAAAGCTCCCCATGTCTCTTATTTTGCAAGTTTTCCTCAGCATTTTAGATGATTTTTATATCACTCTACCTTCTGATATAGAAAGCACGGTGGTAGTAGATAAGGCGTGTTCTTTGTAGTCATACAGACCCAGTTCCAAACTATATATAGTTCAGCGGTGCGACCTAAGCACATTGCTTACCCTGAATTTCAGATTACTTACCTATAATATGAAAACCAAAATAACAACCTCATGTGGTTATTGTGAGGATTATAGGCGTTTAAGGCACTCTTTACCATGCCTGGCATAATAAAGGTACTAAAAAATATTGAATTAAAGGTACCAATTAAACTAAACAAATATTTATTGAGTGCCTGCCGAGGGCCATGCATTAATTTGTTCTGATGACCCAATAATGAATAAGACTAGCATAGGTCCTCCTCTCCCAGAGCTCAGAGTCCAGAAGGAGACAGATGCTTGAACATGCAAATGTAGCACCTGTGACAAGCCCAGTAATGCAGAAGCAAGTACAGAGCGCTTTTAGGGCCCAAATGAGGGACACCTATGGAATCATAACAGACTTTATTTCACTCTTCTGACATCTTCAAACCTCAGTGGAAACTCAGTACCTACAAAGTATAGTCGTTATTAATAATAAAATCTATTTGCTAATCCAGTGCTGGGGCTCAGAGTAAGGTGCCAGGGACCATCAGAGAATCCGCATGCTTTTAGGGCATGCCACGTTCTAGGGTCCACAAGCACAGTCTCATGGGGAAATAGGAATCAAATCTACACACAAATATCCACCCTTTAGATTTATAGAAGAGCCTCAAGACAAAAGCATAGTCAATATACGTGTCTTCCATTTGCATATTTTCCTATCTTGGGAAATAACTTAAAACTCAATGTGAAGAGACAGGGACTCTGCAAAGCAGATGCCCTTGTTATGCTTCTAAAACCTTTCTTCATTTCCTGAAATAGCACGCTAATTTTAAAAGGCAAAATAATAAAAGACATACAGGGTGGTGAACGGAAAAGTTTCAAAGCTCACAAGACCAATTTCTCATTATAAGTGGTCCCTGGGGAGTGATGAGAAACTTGTCAAAGAGGAACCTGTTTGGCTATTTTACACTTCACTGTACTTATAGCAACGCTACCTGGCCAAGAATGTTCTGAGGAAGAAACAACATGAGTTTAGGTAAATGAAGTCTAATGGCTTCGCTGTTTAACACAAATGACAACTGGGACAGAGGGACCATAGTCTCTGCCTTTGAACAGGGTTCACAAAGGGCTGCAGGAGGGAGGGCATAGCCCCTCTACAACCCCACCCCCAGACTGGCATCTACTACCCTCTTCTTAACTCTGCCCAATCTTCTCTGCACCCAGCACAGGGGCAAAAGTGCAGGTTGTGACCTGTAGCCTAATTCTCGATGTCTTGACCAAGCACAGCCTAGAAAAGCCTTGTACTTCCCTTAGTCTCCTTTGATTTCAAATATTGCTCTTTCTTATAATCAAAATGCTTTCCTTGACTATGGCTTCCAGATAGTTGACAAATGCACACAAGTCACCATTATATTTCCATAAAGTGGCACGCTCAGAGCTCTTATTCACCCCCATTTCTCACATCTGGATTCTTTGTAGAAGTAAGTATGCTCCCCAGCTCGGAGATTGGATCATGAAGAATAACTTAAGGCTTCTATGTCATCAACTGGAAAAAACAGTGAAACAAAAGACTAAATACTGTAAGATAAACAGACATCCTTGTAATTAGTACTCTGGTTCTTGCTCAGCACTGAGGAACAGAATGGAAGATCTCCCACTAAATGCACTGGTTCGAGTCTCCTCCCAGACAAACAGCTGCTGAAAACTGCTGGAAGGTTGATGAAGTCCTAAAATCGATCTCATTAAGAGCCATGAGATACTGAGTCTTGATTTCCTCTTCTGATAAGTGAAGATAGTAAGATCTATCTCTTAAGGTTGTTAAAAGGATTGGGGGAAGTCCTGAGCTCACTATGCCCATTCCAAGACCTATATAAATCATACTTAGTAGTAGTAGTATCACACTGATTACTAAATACTCCATAATAACCTTGGAACATCTGTAAACACAGAATACAACAGAACTCCTCAGTTATACCGATAATGGGCCTGACTGCCTGCAAGACATATGTGGTATAAGGGAAAAGCCCTGAGACAGAAGCTACTAGATCTAGTCACTAGAGACTGCGCACTTAGCGGTGAGACCTGAGCCATTCATACCCCTTTCTCTTTCAAATTTGTCATTTGAAAATTCAAGGAGTCGACCTAAATTGTTTCTAATGCCTCTGAGAGCGCACAGACTATCATTTTAATGGATCCTCTAGATTAAGCAAGGCCCACCTACAATACCTGAGAGACCTAATGTCTTGGGTCTGACTCCATACTTTATGAGGAAATATATACAACTAGATAATATACTGGAGGTATTTGTGGGGAAGTGGGTGGCTATTACCTGTAAGATATCTCCCTAGAGCGCCTGGGTAATGCAGTTGGTTAAAGTGCCCTACTCCTGGTTTCAGCTCAGGTCTTGATCACAGAGTCTACTTACATTTCTCTCTCCCTCTGCCCCTCCCCACCCTCCACTCTCTTTCTCTTTCTTTCTTCCCACCCGCCTCTCAAGTAAATAAATAAATCTAAAAAAAAAAAAGCTATCTCCCTAGAGAACTGCTAATTAGAACAACTGAACTCCTAAACTTCTTCAAACCAGAACCACATCCTCCTAGGCAACTCTACTAGACCCCAAATTTATTTATTTCTGTTAAAGGAACCAGCTGTTGTGCCGATTGATAAAGAGCCTATCTCTTAGGAACTTGGAGCACTTGACAGATCCTATCACATTATAACTGTTAGTTGTTGGAGGGAAGCTAACATGAAAAGTCATCCTACTGATAAGTAATCTGAAACACGGAAAGTAAGTTTCTCTTGAGCACCAAGTTACATGTAACTCTCCAAATTCTGTGGACTCATAAGGCCTCCTAATTAGGGCAACTGCAGTTGCCAGGCCAACTGTGATGTCCCCTGTTATGGATCGCTTACTATCAGCCACTGCTGTGCTTCTCCCCCAGCCTGAGGCCTCAGCCCTGGCTCTGTGCGCCCGCCCCCCCCCATCCCACCTTACCACTCCTGCCTTTACTCCACCAGAAGCATCACCTCTCCATTCTCAGCAACTCCATGGTCAAATGCCCTGCTGATGCTTATCCAGTCATAATGTTAGGAGGATTATTTAAATGCCTTCCCTCTAAACCCCATTCTAGAGAATAGAATTTTCCATAGCCCAAATTGAAATTTACCCAAAATCTGCCTTTGGTATCTATCCCCTGGCCATCTCTGTGCCCTTATAGCAAGACCAGTGCAAAATGAAAATGAAAGACCCTTTGCCAAAAAAAAAAAAAAAAATTATGAACAGAGCATTTAAGCAAGCTCCAGGCCCCAGGTAAATGTAGGCCATGTCACATGTACATGGAGCTGCCCCTAACCCCGAGTGTCGCCTCTTGAGTTCTAAACATCTCTACGGATACATACTCTGGCACCTTCATCAGCCCTGAACTATTTCCTCTCTCCTCACAGCAACCTCAAGCAATTTTTTTCACCAATCCCTTGGCTCCACAGGTTTATGTGATGCACCACTGACATTTGCTGTTCTCCTTTCTCAACCCCTCAGGGAAATTGTCAGCTAATTACTTCACTAGATGAACAGTGTTATCTACAAAATCATCCTCACGCTCCCATGTCAAATATGGCTTCCAGAACCCGGCTGCATTTTTATTGACTTACAAAGGAAACCCAGTATGTGGACAGTGTGAATCTCAGTTATCTGTCAAGTAACCTTGTATATGGTCCACCTAGGATCAGGGCTTGACCCTGGAGAAAGTTTCCTCAGCAGAGTAATGGTGTCTTTTCTCCAGAAAGACAGAAAAAACATTTAATTTCTCATTATCTAAAGCCAGTAAAACATCTGTAGGCTAAGAGCAGCTCTGCCAATTAATTCGCAGAGGCCACAGCCCGAATCAATAAACTGTAGCCTAAAAATAAAGCCACACGGTCCCTTTGGAACGCAGCTTGACTTAAAACAGACCTAAGTGGAATATTCCTTAATTACCAGTGTTTCATAATACTTTTTTTGACCCTCTCTTCTCAGGCATGTTTGATTCTCCAGGGTATTTCTAGGCATTGCAATTTAGCAATTTAAATCTGTTTCCAATCTGCAGATAGGATCATTCAGCCTACCGAACAACCCCGGGTCTTAGCAGAAAGTAAAAATAAAATAATAAGAAATATATTAGTAAGTATATTATCGTTTGCATTATCAGATATAACCAGTGTTTTGAACTGCTAGAGTTATTTAGAAAAGCTTAGGTGTTTTTCATTTATCATCAAAATTCAAAGATATGTTGCTTTATGTTATGTTCCTGAAATACTGGGCATCAACTAAATTTCAGAAATTCAAACCAGAGGAATTCACTAAAGGAATCTTTATGTAATTCTTTTGTAAAATAAATTACTCTCCTCGGTATGAATAATCATTCCTCACTCTATATTTTTCTAATTTCTTATTTTATCCGATTTTATCATTTTCTGGTGGCAGGCAGCATATACTGTTTCTTTAGAGAATGATGTCCAAACTGCATCATTTGAAACAGATAAGTTAGATTTATTCAACTCAAAAGAAACCATGTAAATAACAATCAAGTGGCAAGACCAACTTCTCAATATGAAATCAATTAATTACAATGAACATAATGTAGCAATGGGGCAGAGTTGTGTAACTACAGCGACTGTGTTACATATCCTTCTGGTAAAGAAAGGAAAGTGGCATAGATACACAGACACACGTGCCGAAAAACTCTTAGCTGTTACATAATTTGAGATGAGACTGTAACATATATATAATTCTTCGGTTTCCAACCAATAGTAAATCAGAAAGGGAATCAGAGACCTCATAGTAAAAAGAGCACAAAACTTATGGGCCAGGGTTTTAGCCTCAGCTATATCACAACTAGCTGTGTGATTTGGGGGCAACGCATAAGAGATCAGAGTCTTTGTCAGTAAAATGGAAAAAAGAATTTAATAACATGAAATTTTTAAACTAGATTACCTCTAAAATTCCTTTAAATTTTAAATTTCTCTGATAGAACTTCTATTTTAAAATGGGGTTGGAGAAGCATGTCTCTGATATAAGCTTTTCAACTTCTTACAGAGACCACCAAGATTTACATAGAAAAATACTTCCCTTCTTGTAAAAGTCTCTTTCACAAAGCTGTTCAGCCAGGGTATTAAAAAACAACCAACTGATGTAAATTTCACACTTCTATTTATCTTCTGCCTACTCACTTAGAAAAGCAATAAGATGGGGGCACCTGGGTGGCTCAGTCAGTTAAGTGTCTGCCTTCGGCTCGGATCATGATCCTGGGGTCCTGGGGTAGAGCCCCAAGTCAGGCTCAGTGGGGAGTCTGCTTCTCCCTCTCCCTCTACCTCTCCCGCCTCCCCCACCACCTGTGTGCTCTCTCTCTCCCTCTGCTCTTTCTCTCAAATAAATAAAATGTTTTTTTTGTTTGCTTGTTTGTTTTAAAGAAAAGCAATAAGATGGAATAAATGCCCACCAACCTGGAAAAAAAAAACCCTCAAAATGCCATTTTCCCTAAATTGCTATATTTGAAATTTTTCAATAGACTTAAACAAATTTCATGGTTTTTTAAATATTACTTTCTGTTGTATTTGAAAATGTGTTTGGGGGGCCCCTGGGTGGCTCAAACAGTTAAGCGTCCGACTTTGGCTTTGGGTCATGATCTCAGGGTCCTGGGATCAAGCTCCATCAGGCTCCACACTCAGCAGGGAGTCTGCTTGTCCCTCTCCTTCGGCCCCACTCCCTCCTTGAGCTCTCTCTTTCTCTCAAATAAATAAATAAAATCTTCAAGAAAGGAAAAAGAAAATGCATTTGGGAAAAAAACAAATGTTTATAATTACTGCCCAGAAATGTTTCTTTTTCAAAATAAAGTCCTACTTCTGTGTCTCAGTCCCCCTTCTGCTTCCCATTCTATCCCTTTCCTTGGTTTCATCTATAAAAATCACTCGGTGGTGGGGGGTGGGAGGGGTGGGGTGGCTGGGTGATAGACATTGGGGAGGGTATGTGCTATGGTGAGCGCTGTGAATTGTGTAAGACTGATGAATCACAGACCTGTACCTCTGAAACAGATAATACAATATATGTTGAAAAAAAAAAAGAAGAAGAAGATAGCAGGAAGGGAAGAATGAAGCAGGGGAAATCGGAGGGGAGACGAACCATGAGAGACGATGGACTCTGAAGAGCAAACTGAGGGTTCTAGAGGGGAGGGGGGTGGGGGGATGGGTTAGCCTGGTGATGGGTATTAAAGAGGGCACATTCTGCGTGGAGCACTGGGTGTTATATGCAAACAATGAATCATGGAACACTACATCAAAAACTAATGATGTAATGTATGGTGATTAACATAACAATAAAAAATTATTTTAAAAAAATCACTCGGGTAATCGCTATTGGTCTGATGTCCTGCATTCAGGTTGCCTGACATGATTCTAGTCCCCCAAAATTATAACTTTCATCATGGCAATTACTTTCATTTTCCTTTATAATTTTCTTTGAGCCAGATTACTCTTCCTCTATGTAAAAATGTTTTAAAGATACATTTTCAATATCTGAAAAAAATTATTTGATGGGCTAGTTTTACAGTTGTTAAGACAGCCACCAGGTACTCAAAGCTGAAGGGAAATACACTTTTTTTTTATGTTGGGAAGCGTATGAAAGTGGATTTCTAAAGCTCTGGGATTGTGGTTTTTTTTTTTTTTTAATTCTTTGTTCTTCCTAAAATTTAACATGTTTTAACTAATCTTATTTGCATATCATGTCCTTCCAAAGGTTCTAAGGTATAGTTTTATTACGTTATTCTCAGATCCTAAAGACAAACATTTGCTTTGTTTTATTCTAGTTCCTTATTTGATAGAAACACAAGGACTCCATTGTTGAAATTTGCATGCTTCATAAAAATACGTATTTCAGCAAATTATACTTACAAAGCTTGGCATTTCCAGGTATGTCTCATTAACTACTACACTAATTGTGGGTTATAACAAGGTTACAGGAGAGACACAGGACTCTCTAAGGAAGATTTACAATGTGGGAAAACTTAAACAATATGCTCCTTCTTCCCAAACTCCACTCCACGATTTTTATATTTATGAAAATTGGTTAAAGGAACATTAAGGGTAGTTTTTATTTTGGATGAATCTTGTTAGAAAAGGGATATATTCATTAACTGTTTAAATATTTATTAAGCGGGGCGCCTGGGTGGCGCAGTCATTAAGCATCTGCCTTCCGCTCAGGTCATGATCCCACGGTCCTGGGATCGAGCCCCGCGTCGGGCTCCCTGCTCGGCGGGAAGCCTGCTTCTCCCTCTCCCACTCCCCCTGCTTGTGTTCCCTCTCTCGCTGTGTCTCTCTCTGTCAAATAAATAAATAAAATCTTTAAAAAATATTTATTGAGCATCTATTATACCAGTCTCAGTGCTATGTCCACATATGCAGTTGAAGCATGTCTGAGAAAAATAGGAGATTACCTTAGTAAAGGAGGGAGAAGTCATGCAAGTCAACCTTGAGTTCCCTACCTTTCCTTGTACCACCAATGACCAGCTGATGGAAGGACCTATTCTTAAACTGCCTTGCATCTGAGCCACTACCTAGCCATTCAGTTCCCTGAGTCCCTGGATATTCCATTGACCTCCATCACGAATGGTCAGACGGGGCTATACATCCCCATTGCCTGGGGACAGATTCGTTTCAAGATTGTCAACAAGTTTTTAGATAGTGATCTGCAGCAGAGCCATTTTAACCTCTGTGGGGGGAAAAAAAAAACAGGAAACATTACCATGATACAGGTGTGTTCGTTCCACCTTTCCATGGGCTGATACCTTGCAGAAAGTAACAGGTTCATATAAAGAATAAGGGCAGTGAATTGTTTAGGTGATGAGAAACCGGACAGACCTCAGCTTTGCAACAACAGAACCAGTAGACCGGGTATGTTTAAGGCATCCATAGTGCCTTAAAGAAGGAATTAATGGTGCTTTCCCTCTGTGATTATAAAGAAATACTGAAGTTCCAGTTTCCTTGATACTTTCTTACATTTGGTCTTATTAAAAATGAATATATCAAAAATAAATAAATAAATAAAAATGAGTATATCACATTATTTCATATAAAAGAAAATATGGATTGTGGTAGATAAGATATATCTTGAAATATCTTCTCACTGCCAGAAACCTAGAAATGCTAGGAAAAAATATATAACAAATGCCACCCCCTCCAATTTAAATGTACACTTAAGCTTGCAAAAAAGTAGAAAAAATCCCCAAGGAAAAACAAAGGGAATCCTAAACCAGAGGATTTAACATACAGCTGAGCTCAGCATTTGTTAATCTCAGTTACCTAGAGGGCTGGCTCTTAGGAGAGCTTTGCAAGTCAGAAAAGGAGATCTCAGGCCGTATCCAGTAGCAAGATGAGCTAAGGACCCTCAGAGAGCTAGATCTTCAGCGAAAGAATAGACAGGAAAGCCCAGTTACCTACAAAGACTGATAACAAGGAAACTTGGATTCAGCATAATACCAGGGTATTATGCGCTCTCCTGGATTTATAATTTAAATTTATCCTGTGTGATCCAGGAAACCACCCCCCACCCACCCTTTCCCCATGCCAACAAGCCAAGAAAATAACAGAGCAGTCCTGAGTTGGAAGTGCCTGGGTTGCCAGACAAAGCCAACACACATCTTTTCAAAGGAATGTACCTTCAACCTTGTTCTCAGAGGGTTCCACAGATAAACATGAATGTACAATAAAGCTAAAAGACACATCCCAGTTCAAGTTAAACAACTTAAGCTGTCTTCTTTTTTCCAGGAAAAGAACATTGCTTTTCTAGCTGCTAACATTGCCTTAAATACACTTCAAGGGGGGGGGGGGGTGTAGGGGGGCAATAAGATTCTAACTATTCCCCTGGAATCTAGTTGGTTAAGACAGAAAAAGACCAACCACTAAGTGTTCAGGAGAAAATGGAAACTAAGTAGGGCTACTGTTCCTTCTCAGTTACAAACTAGAGATCAGAAACCTCGAAAGCGTTACTGAATTTCCTGGGAAAGTCAAGAGAATGGATTTGAGCCACCCCCAAGCAAAAGCTATAATGACTGGGAGTTAGTGACTAGACTTTATAGACTGGAGGACCCACGACTGTAATAAAGGCATCTTTAGAGTAAGTCATTTGAATAAATGCAGACAAAATTGGCAGCTTGTTTTAACTGCCATTTAAGTGCTTTTTTGTGCTGACAACAGTGTGGGGTGCTCAGTAATCTGTTTCTAATTTATGTTGTCACCATGTTTCTGGTTTACACAAGGTGAAAGCCAAAGTTAGATTGTTTCTAGTTGGCAGCAAGCCAGAGAACACAAGAGGAGGGGATGAGTCAAGTCTGGGTTGCAGAACGTTCAACCATACCCCAAGATACGGACATTGAGTCTAAAAGGATAGAGGTTGCTCTGCAAAGATACAACATGGGAAGGAAATGCAGGGATAGAGTAGAAAGGCTAAGGGGGTGGCAGATCCAGAGTTCAGGAAAAGCAGAAGCCGACTTCCATCATCCTGACACAAACGGTCGGGGTAGGGCATGGGAAAATCCCCAGAGATGGATGTCTCAGGATCTGGGAAAGGCAATTGGGCCCTCACAAGAGACAGATCGTGCATATCTGCTCACTCCAGGAGAAGGGTGATATCTCTTACTTGGTGATAAAATGAAGAGTCTGGTTAAAAAAAGAAAAAAGAAAAAAAAACCCACAAAACTAGTACTTTGAGTGGTTTCTTAGAGCAAGGTACTGTCTACAAATCAACACTCTACAGAACTCAAATGTTTTTTTAAGTTTTTACTAAAGACTCTATACCACTGTAAATAAAAACTTAAATAAAATATTTTTTAAAAATTCTTTAAGGAATGTAGAGCTAAAATAATTACTTTTTTAAAAAACCTCTGTTAAAGACTGAGGAGGCAATATCTGACATACTCACATTGCATATGGTCTTCAACAGATTGTTCCAGGATATCTTTCTTTGTGTTTTCTCTTCTTAAATTAGTAAGCAGGAACTAGCATTTTCATACAGTGCTTAGGTCTTAAGTACCATAGTAAATGTTTTCATAATTTGTTATCTAACTAATTTTCAGTTTATTTAAAGGATACAAAAATATATTCTAAATTGGTTCACTTAAGTATCAGATGTACATAACCAGAAATAGTTGCTGAATATCATGATAAAATCTGGTTTGAAAAAGAAATACACTTCTGCAAGTGGGTAGAAAATAAAACTATAAAGTTTGTGCTTCCATCTAAATAGAAAACTCTCCATAACAGTTAATGTAGTAACAATTCCACAGTTAATGTAATAACTATTGGTCTCAATGCAAGTGATTATATTCATGAACACATCAGAAAATCTCTCCTATGTGGGAATGAAAACATTGGTACAAACTGCTGCCTATTGGCTACATTTCACTGAAGAACTCACCAGTGTCTATAAGTGAATTCACCAGTGATTTATTTTGCTTCTAGAATATATTTAGAAGTATTACATATTATATAGATTAACTATTTTATTATGACATTAAAGTGGTATATATTAATTATGTATTTTAAGTACTATATATTAAAATATATAGAATATATTAAAAAGTTCATAGGATACTGTGAACAAATGGCAACAACTATATAACCTAATACGATGCACTGTAAATAGCTTATTTCTTAAATCACCACTACCGACAATAACCAATGTCTAACATTTCGTTCTTCTATTTGTGCAAAAAAGTTCATTCTGAGGGGTATCTGCGTGGCTCAGTGGGTTAAGCGTCTGCCTTCAGCTCAGGTCATGATCCCGGGGTCCTGGGATCAAGCCCCTCATTGGGCTTCCTGCTCAGCAGGGAGTCTGCTTCTCCCTCTCCCTCTGCCCCTTCCTTCTCTCTCTCTCAAATAAATAAATAAAATAAAAACCTAATTATGTATTATATGTTGGCTAATTGGACATAATTAAAAAAAGAAGACTGCCCCCCAAAAAAGTTCATTTTGAATTTTAACCAAACAAAAATAGTAACTATTCTTTAACTATGCACATTTGAACTTGTGTTACTTCGGTCTTAGTTGGGCTGAAACAGAAATAAAGTAAAAGCACACAGGAGTAAATAGATCACAGTTAATCAAAGACCACCTTTTAAAGGAAAGAGCTTTCCCACCCTGCACCGGTGAAAGCTCAATGATGCTGCTACCTGCTCTTACCTGACATCCCTGAATCTATCGGGTCCACCTATGTTCTGAGGATTACATTGCTCTGACCCCATTAATTCCTTGCCTACCTTTTTCCAGAGAAACTAAAAATGCTTAGATATCTGCCACAAGCATCTTGTTCTGGAATTTTTCCTGGACTGCCTTTTACCTAGCCATTCTGTTACTCTTCACTCCATGGCCTTTTTGCTACTCAGTCAGCCCTGTTGATACCCAATTTTCACTCTGCAAGAAGATGCTCATGTTTTATTCTGTTCAGCAAGCTTTCCACTGGTGCTCTTACAAGGTATTACTTTCAGAATCTTCCCACCGGCTCCTTGCACCCAAACCAAGAGAAATAGGAAACATCCCTGCATCTCAAGTGCAACGCTCGGAGAGACTCCCAAATGTCCCGAGGTAGGGAGGGAATTGGAGAACTAGAAACCAGTGAAAATGAGTGCTATCAGCAAACAACCAACCTGGATCCTTCAAAGTTAATCCAAACCTCACCCTTTACTTCCTTCATCATTGCCACATCTACTTAGCTTCTGACTTTCTGAAGTTTGTCTGCCTTTTCTAGTCCCAAACTTAGCCTCTAGATTTGATAGATTCAGTTTCTAGGGGTTTGGACCTCAAAATCATGAAATACAAGTAAAAATAATCTTTCGACCTTATTAGGCTCCTAAATACTTTCAGAAATCCTCCACCAAGCATATTCTGATCTCTTTCCTGCTGTTTTATTTTAGCATTCCTCAACCCCCACCATTCTGTTTCTCTCTCTGTCTCTCTGTCTCTGTCTGCTGTCTGTCTGTCTGTCTGTCTGTCTCTCTCTCTCTCTCTCTCTCTCTCACACACACACACACACACACACACACACAGTTAGAATAAACATAGGACAAGTGTATTAACAATCTCACCATACTCCGTGTTCATTAATCTTCATCTGGAGCTCTGTGTTCAGTTCAGATTTTAATAGGTATATTAACTGAAGAATAATGGTGAGTCCAGAAAGCACCCTATGAGGACCAGCTGAAGGAACTAGAAAGGTTTAACTAGAAAAGAGTCCTTTTTAGACCCTTCAGTTATTATAAGACCTTAGTAATTTGACTATTCTAAACAGATTGATTTTAATAGTTCTCAATAATTTAATAACAAGTACTTGCAGGCTTAGCTTACTTACTGATATTCAATTCTCTGTTTTTTTAATAGGCAGATTTTACTTTAAGCTAAACTAGAAAAATTTTTCTAAAACCAGAAAAATTGATCATTTTGGAAAAAATTTTGAATATTACTTTGAAAATTTCATAGAACTACTGCTTCCAATCATCTGATCACTTCAGATGGGCTGATAATGTTAGATAAAACCTCTTTATCAGCAATGCATTAGAGTCCCACAGCACTATTTTCCATATTCAACAAAACCTCTCTTTGCATAGATACATGTGTAAAAACAGAACATCCATAGAGAGGGCAGAGTGCCATCAAAGGTAATTATAAAGAGAGTAAAGTTATTTTGTGCCAGGAAAAATAAAATGCTGGGTGCCTCATGGCGTTTCAGAACCTGATTTCAAAAGGATCATACAGATAGAAAATAAAATTTAGCATGGTGGACCGTTCTACAGGATATATTTGTAAGTATGAGATTCCATAAAATAGTTGGTGAATACAGTGTTGGCTTGATATCAATGACGAGTGGATGTTTACTTTAACAGCAGGACTGCTAGAAATATTAGATTTCTTCTAAGGAAAACAAACTACTAAACACAGGTTTGCCTGGCCTAGGCTTTCTATACTTAAAAAATACTTACAGTCATACATGTATAAATGAAGTTTCTAAATTGTTCAGTAAAGGAAATATTATAGATTTAGAGTATGGTCTTTCATTTTATATGGTTTTTTTTTTGTGTGTGTGTGTGTGTGAACATGGATGTATATGTTTAGATAACGATATATTATAAAATCATATCTCAGAATTGTTTGCTTCAAAAATCATGCATTATCAAATAATTAGTTCCATCATTTGATTAGCTGTACTGATTCCAGTTATGAATTGTTGCAAGATTTACATGAAGCATAATTTTGATTTTATGGAATTTCTTCATTCCTTAATATTATGCCTAAGCACAACTACCCACAAATTACTTGCTTTTTAAAAGGCAAGAATTGTACGCGCTATGGCAAACAAAACCTCACTAAAATGTAAATTGCTCTAGGTTTTTCTAAATTTTATGTGACATTCTATGTCATAAGAAACACATTTAAATGCAGATATTATATTGAATGGAATGAATTCATCAACTGTCAGGATAATAAAAACATTTAAATATGTGGGAAGGTAAAATTTAAGAGAATTCATTTATTTTCATATTACTTTGAGAAAGATTTCACTTAAATGCTAGAGAAAATTTGGATCTATTCTGGCACAACATATAACAAACTCAATTCATCACTAAAGCATTTATAACCGCTCTAAGAATTAGATTGTATAGATAAAATGTATGCTTTCTTTAAAATAATCAAGAGAAAACATTGGAGGCAAAATCATTTTGGAGACCTAACTGTTCTAAATACTCTACTCTTAGAGTGTAAAAATGCACACTAGTTTTAGCAAAAGGATATGGAAAAATTTAAAAAACAGGCAAATTAAAGCATAATGTTAATATAAGGTAAACAAAAAACATTTAAAGAAAAATCAATGGAAAAATACAAATAAAAAGTATAGGAATTTTTACAATATCAATCTATGAAATTAAAATTCTAGATAAGGAGTTAAATCAAAAATAAGGATAACCATAATCTAACACTTACGAAGTAGAAAAATTATTTACTTAAAATGTAAGACAAGGTATTTATAGAAATATTTTGCCAAATATGCATTCTCTGGGAAGTACACAATAATCATTTTGGTTTTGTTATTATTTTCTTTTTAGGTCAATGGAATTTTTCCATAATCATACCACTAACATGAGAAAAAAAATGATTGTTATTGAAACTTGGTGAGTTTCTCCAATTTAAATCAATTCTAAATCATATCCATCTAGGTCATTCTTTCACAGAGAACTCTCTTTTTGCCAAAATAGAATTTGAATTCTATGGAATATTTTAGGCTAATTTTTATTTTTACCAGTAAATGACCATGTATGCTCTAATTCCAAGTAAATTTATTAGTTTACTTTTTTTGGAATTACCAAAAGTATTTCTTAAAAGTTCTCAATTATAAAAGTGAAAAGATTTCACTCCACCACTCTAAATCTTGGTATTTAGATGCAGATCTATTACTTAATGATATATACTGTTGAATGCAAGATTGCAGATATTTCTTTTTAAATCACTAGTTATTTTTGGAAATTTTTTGTCCTCAGAGTGATTCTTTTTTTCATTTTGCCAGATAAAATTCCAAAGACTATCTTTTCTCTTCTCATTTTAGAGGTATGAGAATTTTAATTTCTATTCCTTCATCTACTTTCCATCTTCCAAAATTAGTTTAAAAGATTTTGTTGGTTTTTGTCTCCTTGTTTAATCTCCTTTTTTTCTTCATGTTTAAGCCTTAACTATAATTTTAAGTAGTGTTTTGGCTAGAAGAAGTAATAAGCTCAAGGGGGCCAATCTGTTCTATTATCAGAAGCTGAGTTAAATGTTTGTGAATTTATCTCTTGCTTTCAATGTAGAAGGGATTATGAAGACCTGGAGAATGTTCTGTGGTATTTTAGCAAAGGAGTGGTATAGAGTGATAGTGAATCCAGGAGTAATCAGAAGAGGGAGGTGCAGTGAACATTTGATTTCTGAAAGCTTAGAAGATGGACAATAGGGCTCCAGTGGGTGGGCAGGGACATGGAACAGAACTCCAGCATCGGGACAGCACCCCAAAAAATTCCATTGCTTAATGGACTAGAAAACCAAAGAACTTTGTAAAACAAGACTGCTTTGTGATCTATTTTATGCATAATACATCTTTTACTTTTACATAATTCTGTCACTAAATACTTTATTTCATTGTGGATGCTCTTATGTCATTATAATCTATTGCTATTCTACAACTTAATCAATTTGTGAATGTTTGACTTAGAATACTAGACAATATATAAACAAATACTTACACATGATTATCAAATAGCATTTGAACATATCACTTCAGAGAATTTATAGTCTATTAGGATTATAGAAGTCAGAAATATAAATAACATTATTTTCATACATTTATATTTATATTACTCTCTTTTCCAATGTCACCCAACTAATGAGCTACTTGGGGCAGAGAACCTCTCTCTAAATCAGTCATGTAGCTGAACCAGGGCTACTACTAGTCTATACAGAACATTTGCTGGAATTTTAAAAGATGGCCTTTCCATCATATGGATGATGCCCCACTTGGAGGCCCATAGCTTGACAAGGGGACTGTGGGTGGATCTAAGCCTCTGCTCTCCTCCAGACCAGGTGTGTCTGTAGAGGAGACAACCTGCATCATTGTAAGGGGTAGCTCTGGCTAGACGGTCCTCTCAGAGCTCTTCTGGCCAAACAAATCCTTCCTGGCAGCCTTGTCCCTTCAATATGATACACGTACCCAAAAGTGTCTGACCTGCTATAGGAGACCCAGCTACTTCTAAATCTGGAACCCTAGCTACTAATATAATATGTGAACAACAGAAATATAGGAACACAGTACAAAAGAAAAGTAAGATTTGCAAGGGAGTGTGCTAACACACTGAAGAATGGATAAGGTTAATTGGAAGATTTATGAGGTCTGAGTTAAGATTTAAAAAGAGGAAGGAATGCAGGCTGGCAGAATGTGTGTTTCCTGTACATAAAAGAGAGTGTAGGAAATATTTCCTGAGTGACAGAGTGCAAGAAGCTGAAGGAAGATCAGATTAACTGGAACAGAAAGTTTTTGCATACAAGCATTTTTCTAATATTTACAATTCCATTTTAGAAACAAAGAAATTGAGAATCGAGGAGTTGACTTACTATGCCCAAGGTTACACAGCTAATAAGACCCTGAACTCACACCCTTGTTTGTTTGCCTTCAGAGCCTAGAATTATTTTAATATACTCGATCGTCTGCCAAGAGCTGTGGGAACCCCCTAAACTCTAGTGCATTTGGAAATTACCTTTGTCATGCTTCTGACACTGTGGGTGTTGCATACTAAGCCTGTTCTACCTTTGCTAAACAATTCCAACACAGTTCTTAAAAATATATGATAACTTGTAAATAGACATGAATTTTAGTTACAGAAATCACCAATGTGTGCACATAGCTCTAATACATCAAGTGAGCAGACAATGACATATAAAAAATAGTCAAATATAGTTAAAATATATTTGATAATAAAATAGTTAAATATAGTATGGAGGGGAGAAGTCAAGACCCAGAGGAAAACAGGGATGGCTAGTTATATGGACACTTGACAGAAAGAACTTCTTAACCAGCCTCCTACTTAGAAGAGAAGCAGGGAGCCATTGGGTAATCTGCATCTTAGAGGTGATTACGGAGATAAAGAATCTTAAAATTTAATTCAGGATCCAATTATGCACAGGATCAGTTATGAACAGCCAGTCAATGTAAGAGATTTCTTAGCCTCAATTATTTCAGTGTTAATTATCTTTGGTCAGATTTATCTTTCTAACAAAACATCTTATTTACTCCACACTATTATTTAAAGACCTCAGTGAATTATTACTACAACAGAATAGAGCCCAACGTTCAAGGCCATCCAGAATCTAATTGCACAGTTATCCTCATAATAACTCTCTCTTTTGCTTAAATTCTTTGAATCTATATTTGCAATCACAAGAGTCCTAACTTTGTTTTTTTCCTGTAGATAAACTTAGCTACCTTGTCCCTTGCTCCTCCTTACGGCGGAGACCCATATAGAAAATGAAGTCCATCAGGCCACAACACCCATAAATTCTTATCCCCAAACCTGCAAATAAACTTAGATCTACACCCATTCCAATTACAAGAAAACAACAATTTCTTCCTCTATTTCCACTTCTCCAATGTTCTATCTCCCACAATCCGAATTCTAGTTCCTTTTAAAAAAAACATTTTTTTTTCAGAAACCTGAAAATCTATTGATTTTCCTCCTTTCTCCTACATCAGCAACTTCTTTCCATGGACACCATTTGCCAATTTCAGGGCAGGTCACTCACACCATAGACTTTCTGAACCAGACTCTTAGAGATGTGCAGGCCCGAACGGCCAGACAGCAGAGTCCTGCCTCTCTGTCTCTGTTATACTGTTTGGTCCATGGCTTTTATCGGAAGGGAAAGAAAGAAGGGAGAGAGGGAGGGAAGAAAGTGCAAGTAGCCCCACATTTGTTCCGGTCTCCATTTCCTCTTGTTTTCTTCTCTCCTGCTTCTGCCCTCCCTGTTTCGCCAAAACCCCTCTCACCAAGGCTGTTGATAACCTTCTTGTTAGCAAATCTGATGGATATTTTTCAATCCTTTGTTCTCTCTCTCTCTCTCTTTTTTTTTTGTGAGAGAGTGTGCACATGTGCATGGAGTGGGCATTAGGGTGTGGGGGGGGCAAAGGGAGAGGGGGAGAGAGAGAATCTGAAGCAGGCCTCATGCCCAGCATGGCAGGGCTCGATCCCATGACCCTGAGATCATGACCTGAGTGGAAATCAAGAGCAGGATGCTTCGGGGCGCCTGGGTGGCTCGGTCGGTGAAGCGGCTGCCTTCGGCTCAGGTCATGATCCTGAGATCCGCGGATCGATCCCCGCATCCGGCTCCCCGCTCAGCGGAGAGCCTGCTTCTCCCTCTCCCTCTGCCTGCTGCTCTGCCTACTTGTGCTCTGTGTCAAATAAATAAATAAAATCTTAAAAAGAAAAAAAAAAGAGTAGGCTGCTTAACCAACTGAGCCACCCAGGCGCCCCCCTCCTTTGTTCACTTCGTCGTTTCCCAGCTCTTGCACTCAGTTGACTAGTCTCTGCTTTTCGGTAGCTCATCCCTTGGTTTCTGTGATACCATATTACTCTGATTGTCTTCCCGCAGGCTTCACTTTCTCAGTGTGTCTCTGAGTCATCTGTCTTGGGCCGTCTGCTTTTCTCAGTTCATACGTTCTTCCTAGGTCATCTTATCTTTTCTTTTGGTTTCTTTTATGTGCTTTGTAAAAACTGCCACTTTATCTTGAGGTCAAATCTTTCATCCGAACTTGTTTCCTTTCTTTCTCTCACCTTCCACATCCAGTACATCAAGTTCTCCACCACATCTAAAATCTGCCCCCTTCCCTCCATCTCTCCTGCTACCTTCCTAATCTAAGGCTGCAACACCCTCACTTGCCCTCCTGTAGGCAATCTCCAGTCTTCCGGGTTCCACCCTTGCATGACAATCAATTCTGCTCACAAAACCCATCTCAAATATTAGCATGTCTAGTCCATATATTAAAACCCTCAATGATTTTCCAACTCCTTACTATGAAATTCACGGTGTATATAACCTAACGTGCTCAGCTTCTGCATGTCTTCCAACTTCGTCTCTCATCGCTTTCTTGCTGCAACGAGCATTTCCGAACATGATTATTGGTCCAATCTTAACTCTCTAGCCTGTGCTCCCAGCTCTCTCCTTGCCATAATCTAGATTCATGAGATGACCACATTCCTTTCATTTCCTCAATTAGGACATGACCCATTGCCCAAGCTGCCCTGTCCCTTTCACTCAGCACATTCCTGCACATCCTGCGGGTTCCAGCTCAACTATTGCTATACTGGGATGCCGTGTCTAACCACCCCCACGTCTGTGTAGGTTCTCCTCCTGTGTGTACTCACGGCCCACTGGACTTCCTGTCTCAAAGTCCCTGTCACATGGACTTCAACTGCTTGCTAGTGAGGATTGGAAGAGGAAAAGACAGGATCTGCATAGATCACTGGCAGCCAGAACTTGGCACATAACTAGTGTTCAACAGATGTTTCAAATGAATCACTAAAGACTTGATATAAAAACTTACTGTTATCCTTAATAATTCATTTTGTGTAAGTGTGCATATGTTTAGCAAAACATTTCCAGCTCTCATTATAAATTGCAGATTTAATTATTCTTAAATTTTTGAGTTGTTTTCTCAATGTCCTGAGCTTAAAACCCTCTATGACATACACTGTTATATAAAGCCTGGGCTGAGTAAACTGTACCTGAATTTTAAAGCCAATGTTATACTGCCAGGAGTGTAGAAAACCAGGTAAGCAATCCCCTTCTCAGAATTCACCCTCAAGGAATCTTATTTTTTATTTAGCTATTTACACTATTTTGGCTAATTACAAAGAAGCAAATTCTTGCTCAATATATTGAAAGATCTTTCTAAAACTAAGAATTACCCAAGAAAGGGAAGACTTGGGAGTTGAATTCATTGTCGGTGGGCCCTAAATGGGAAGATTTTTCTCAGTAAGCTATATTGTTTTAAACACCATTAGGATGAGTAAATGGCCCAGATGGGTTCTAAAGTCACAACTCTTTTTTTTTTTTAAAGATTTTATTTATTTATTTGAGAGAGAGAGAATGAGAGACAGAGAGCACGAGAGGGAAGAGGGTCAGAGGGAGAAGCAGACTCCCCGCTGAGCAGGGAGCCCAATGCGGGACTCGATCCCGGGACTCCAGGATCATGACCTGAGCCGAAGGCAGTCGCTTAACCAACTGAGCCACCCAGGCGCCCTAAAGTCGCAACTCTTAAGTACCTATATTTCTAAAAAATATTTACGAGATGAGTTATTTTATTCTCCTCTCTCCTCCCCACCCCCACCAGTGATTGTATCCCATTAATTTCAAAAACTCGTCGTTATTTTTTCATGATTTACAACTTTGTGTGTTCCTGAGACACTGACTGTAGCATATAATTATTTGAAATGACTAAATTATACTAAGTATATTCTGTATTGCCTTAGAAAAATGAGCAGACGGAATTGTTGGATTTGCAAGATGTGCAGAGATGAATCTAAGAGACTTCCTTCAAAGTAAGTACCATTTAAATTACATGGCCATTCTAATGCATATTTATCACATGATAAATAGGTATACATTTATTCAACGGCTAATTTAATATATTTTGTTCAGAGAGCAAATTTGCATTTACACATGAGTAATTCCACCAGAAGAGCAATCATGTATTACGCTAAGGTTTCATTTTCATTATTTATGGTTTACACTTGAGAATTAAGCAAGCTTAATGTTTATACAGCATCTATTATGAATAAATACTCTTAGATTTTTTTTAAGTTTTATATTGTTTATGTTAAAATGAGATTCTTTATCCAAAATATTTTCATGATTCTAACCCTCCACCTACAAAGTGCCAGAAACCTCATGTCTAGCTGGAAGAAGGGAGACTGGTGGGGTAACCAGATGCTTACCAATTTCCCAAGTCTCCTGGATATTTTGCCAAACTATACATGTAGCCATTTGGATGGGAAGAGTGACTGCTAAAATGGAACGAATAATGCTGGAGAAGGGTAACAAATCATTTGATTGGATTGTCCACCTCAAGGATTCCCACACTGAGGATCGCTGTGTGTTAGTTTAACCACAGTGCCTAACCAAGTCCATGTGGAGTGCTCAGTCCTGGCCACACCTCCCTTGCTATGGTCAGAGCTCCTGGCATGTTGCTCCTGCCCCGTAGTACCTAAAGGTCCAAAAATACTTACAAGCATTTGTGTGAGGTGGGGAGGAGGCTGCAGTGGTAGGTGGAAGAGACAAGAAGAGCCAAAGTTCAGCATTTTAAACAATCAGGTGAAGCTGCTGTGCTGAACGGGCTCGTGTAGGGAGGGAGAAAAAATAGGCTAGTTTGGGAATAGCTTCCATCTCTTCCGCTGATGACTCCCATGGAGTCTCACCACCAGGGCTCACATTTCTTTCTACTTGCCTTGTAGACCCACCATCAGGGAAGGGGGAGGCCAAGGAAAGAGAATTCACAGTCATGGCAAGCTGGTAGATAATAGTCGTTTGATAGATGCTTTCCATTCATGACCTTCTCTAATTTTCAAGGTAATGTTGAGAGATAGGTATTAACCCCATTTTATAGATAATAAAACTGGGGCTCAAAGATTTTAGGCAAAACCAAAAGCTATTAAATGCAGCACTGGAATTAGAACTCAGGACTCTAAGACTCCAAGCACTCTTCATTCCCGTCTCCACAATGACATGAGGTCCCAGAATGCTCCCTTGTTTTGTATCCGCTGCTTTTATTAGGAAATCCAGGTGGATGAGGGGACGGGGATGTTTAGAATTACTCCCACCTGAATAGCCATGGAACAGCATGAAACTTGAGATACTCACAAAAAATTACAAGCAAAATGGGGTTAAGCCGAAACCAATTTTCATTTCACAACTTTAACCCCGACCATAATCACTCTGATCATTATCTATCTCCATAAATCTCATGAATCTTAGAGAAAGAATTCTCTCACCAACAAAGTACCAACACTTTATTTTAAGCTAAGCCAAGGCAATGATGGCATCTTCACTCATGTTGTAGATTTTATTTTTTCCTATATAACAGGAACACATAGAACAGAGAGGCATGCCACATATCTTGCCTAACACTTACCGTTTCACTGGATGGAAAAGGTTACCTTAGGTTACTATTTTTAAAGTTCTAATAAGAGAAAAGAACAGTGAGTCAGATAGCATTTCATGGAAATGTTTTTTGAAAGCAATCTTAACGGCAGTATACTGTTAAGCCTCAGTACTGATGCGCATAGTCCGCCTAAAACTGGCAAGGGCCATCCGAATTTATAGAAAACAAAAGATATTTGAGCTTGTTAAGACTCCCGATATTTTTCCATGTTCTAGATCATTTTTTAACCTCTTTGACTAATCTTCCTTCATTGTGTTAAGTGCCTCCTAATGCTGATGGCTGTTCCCTCAACACCAGTTACGGAGCTACCTACACCAGGTGTAGCCAATGGACAGGGCTTGCTTGTATTTGTAGTTAGCTGATTATTTGATGTCATTGAAGACAGGAAAATGAAGTGTGAACCAATCGTAAACTGGAACAATCATAAACTGGATGCCAATGAACACACTGAGTATTTTAAAGGAGAGAAAACAAAATGGTTTACATGTAAGAATCCATAGTCACTTGCCAATTTACCTCACAAAGCCATGAAAGATGAACAGAAATGAAGCCTCAAACCCAGTATCTTTCACAGATATTTTTGAAATGGTAAAGGGTTTTTATACGTTTATTCACATATCATTCACTGTAATAAAAATTCAAACCCTGAGCATGTAAAGAAAGTTATAGCAAATAATAGAGAAAATATCTGCATATAATAGGTACAAGGTTACTAACTTTATTATATGAAGGCATGCAAATAGACTTTGTGGATAAACTCTAAGATGTGAATAGTTAAATGGGCAAACACATTACTGGCACCAGCAGCACATGATGCAAACCCAAATGCAGTTTGGCAGTTTATACCAAGAACCTTAAAAATTTGCATTTCTTGACCCACTTTAATTCTACTTCTACTAATCCTGCCCGTAAGCAATTACCCTATGTGAACATAGCAAGACTTAATCACAAGTTTTTATGTTAAAAAATGAGAAATAATCAAGATGCTCATTGAGAATAATTATGTAAACTATAGAATGACCCCTTAAAGGGACACCTGGGTGGCTCGGTTGGTTAAGCGGCCAACTCTTGATTTCAGCCCAGGTCATGATCTTAGGGTCAGGAGATCGAGCCCCACGTTGTGCTCTGTGCTTGGCAGGAAACTGCTTGAGGATTCTCTCCCTCTGTCCTTCCCCAGTCCGAGTTCTCTTCAGTCTCTCAAATAAATAAATAAGTAAATCTTGGGGGGAAAAAAAAAGAATGCCCCCTCGTAGAACACTCCACAGTGACTATCAAAGATTATAGTTTTATAATTAGAAGTCATAACACTATAAATGGATTTTAAGACAATTGTGATGACATATAAAAATCTTATTAAAAGTGAATATATATGTGGGCGCCTGGGTGGCTCAGTCATTAAGCATCTGCCTTCGGCTCAGGTCATGATCCCAGGGTCCTGGGATCGAGCCCCGCATCGGCATTGGGCTCCTTGCTCAGAGGGGAGCCTGCTTCTCCCTCTCCCACTCCCCCTGCTTGTGTTCCCTCTCTCGCTGTCAAATAAATAAATAAAATCTTTTTTTAAAAAGTGGATATATACATATATATGTATATACACACACAAAGTATGCATGCACACAAACACATTCAGAGTTTGGCTACTTCTTAGTTAAAATGACACAAACACATAAATAGCAAAAACACTGAAAAGTACATCAAAATATTAATAGTAGTAATTTGGGAATAGGGAAACTACAGGACTATGGATCTTTATCTCTTAAAAATTTATTTTATCATATTTTCAAGTTTACACTTTCACAATTTTTGTTTAATTTTAACAATTTAGAAAGTAAAAATAAAATGTAGAACATCACAGAAAGATAAATTTCCACAAAACCACACACAAATAGAGTACAACTATATTTTGGTGTTATTTTCAAGATCATATATTTCCTTTTTTTAAGATTTTATTTATTCATTTGAGACAGAAAGGGAGAGAGCATGAGCAGAAGGGGCAGAGGGAGAGGGAGCCTGATTCGGGACCCAATCCCAGGACCCTGAGATCATGACCAGATCCGACGGCAGACGCTTAACCAACTGAGCCACTCAGGCGCCCCAAGATCATATATTTCTATGTTCAGCAAAACCTTGAGAATACTTTGGTGCAATGAGCACCTTTTGTTTCTTTTCAAAGCATTACTTTGGAGGAAGTATTACAATGGGGCCAGTCTTTTGAAAAGCTGATGGCTACAAAATGTGAGTATTACAGATATTTCATGTTTGACTAACTAGTCAGTTTCACTCCTAACAGAAAAAGGTGGCGCCAGATGATGAATGTACCCTGCTCTTCTCATAGCCTTCTAAATGGCAACTACCCCCAGTTAAAAAAAGAAAACCTGAAAATAGTTTGTCGTGTCAACCACTATTATTTTCTTTGGTGTTAATTAAAACAAGATTAGTCACTGGAAATATTTAGTTTTCACAAGTATATGTGTAAAATCCCTTGGAAAATATGCTTAAGTTGTAACACGTACTAAAATATACTGCCTTACCATGGCCTTCTAAAGTTAGAATTTTAGAAAACTCAACAATTTGCTGCTCTTAGTGTTTTCAAAAGTAAGAATAAATTTGAGTCTTAATGTTCTGAAACTTCTCAGAGTTAGTTTTCAACTTTATCAGTGTCTGATTTACGTGGGACATTATATAAGTCTGCATATAATTGTACATAAGTATCAACATTCAGATATAAATGAATATTTATAAATATATATAAATGAAAATGGCATAAATGAAAATTAACAACAATGGATATTAGGGAGATAGAGTCATAGACTCAATGCAAGAAATACGAAGAAGTGTGTGCGTTCATAGGAACAGTCAATTGTGTTTGGGTAGAAAATTGGGAAAATTGGGATAAATACCAGAAGACAGGTATAGAAAAAAAAATGTAGTAGGTACTCAAAGAAAATTCCCTTGTTTGCTGAATTTGGTATTTTTTTAAATGGAGTTTGTTCCCATCAAATGTTTGCTAATTTTTGCCTATAGACCTCTTTTTATTTGAGATTCCTTATTAGACTCTGTGAATATTTCATGTTTACACCTATTGACTATGGAGGGGGGAGCTAGCTACGCTATTTGATGGTTTAATTGATGGGATGTGCCTATGGTAACTCTGGATAGAATACTTCCTGTTACTCCTGGGGGTGGCCATGCTTCTAGGGTACTTCCTGCTCTCTCTGACCCAAGGGCCCCCTCCTGGTGTGGAGACAGCTATTACTGTCTGACCCAGAGGGTGACAGCCAGAGGTGTGGACCCCTGGCTCCTCCTACAGGAACACCTTCATCAGCTATTGTGGAAATTACTTCATGGCCCTTCCTTAGTACTGGGATCCACACCTCCAGATTTGGGTCACTACCTGAACTCCCACCTATCACAACAGCCCTTTCCAATAAGCATCTGAGGCCATGGTTTTCTTGTGAATCGCTCCTGCCTTTTACTTTTCAAGTATTCCTCATAGTTTGTGATCAAGTTTGCCAGCGTGACTGTGAATTTTTAAAAATAGATTTTTTTTGGTCAATTTTAGGACACTGGAATGAGAGGAAGGGACAAAAGCATATGTTCAGTCAACTATATTGAGCGATCCCCTGCTAAATGATTTGAATTTCAGTCCCAACCCCCTGCAATCCATGTTTTGCAACATTGCAGGTTAATCTCCCTCTTGAAGTTTCAAATTCTCCATCTGTAACATGGGAATAATATCACTCATCTTTTCAGCATTATTTATTGTTCAGGTTAGACGTAAAACGCCTAGTTTAATGGCTGATGCAGATTAGGCACGCAATAATTGGTAGTTATTTTATTTTTTTAAAGATTTTATTTATTTATTTGAGAGAGAGAATGTGAGAGAGAGCACATGAGAGGGGGGAGGGGCAGAGGGAGAAGCTGACTCCCCGCTGAGCAGGGAGCCCGATGCGGGACTCAATCCTGGGACTCCAGGTTCCTGACCTGAGCGGAAGGCAGTCGCTTAACCAACTGAGCCACCCAGGCACCCCAATTGGTAGTTATTTTAATTAGTAATAAAGTTCATGTCTCTGAGTATCATTCCTGGAATACCATTCCTTTTTCTTTGCTGTTTACCAAAAAGTTCAAAATCTCTAACTTGGCCTTGAATACTCTCTATACCCAAACTCAAATGCACTATGACTTAGCCGCAGCTCCGCCCCTTCACATGACACACCCTTCCGCCGAGGGGACCATTGCTCCGTTTGTTACACCTGCGACACACCTGCTCCAGGCTTCCGTGCCAAGTCCTCTGTCTACTCGGTTATCTGCCTGTCCTGGCTAGTAAAATTCAACTTCCACATGTCCCCTGCAACCTCTTGGAAATACTCGCCCTCTCTCTTCTCTTAGTATCCTTATTTATTCTGCTTCTAAGTACGGTTATTTAGTGTACTGGGTTTTTCCACAGACACTTTCTCAGTAGGTATTAAATTCCCTGAGAACACAGATCACCTCGCATTCAGCTTTCATCTCCCTCCCAGAGACTAAAAATGTGTTTTGTATCCAATGGGCATACAATAAATGTTCAATGAATAAATACAAGACAAATATTAGTAAGAAAAGATCAAAATATCAAGCCATATTATGTAAAACTTTCTGTGCCAGTCCTGAAGACCTCCTAAACAAAGTGAATAAAGTTAATGGTTTGGTAATGATCTCAAGAGAGAGCCTAACTACAATTAGCTATTTAGAGATCTAGTGTCATGAAAATAAGCAAAGTTTACAGAAAAGATGAGGACAGGAAGGCAGCATACTGCTCTTTATAAAAACCAGCAAAAGCAGGATAAGAATCTTACGAGAAATTGAGTTACTGTGAAAATCATGTAAAAATTTAATAATCACATAATTTAAAAGGTGATAAAACAATGCATTTTCTGGACCATCCAATCAGAAAGAGAAAAACAACAACAACAAAAATCCAAACATTTAATGTGCCAGGGAATAAAGTGTGTTTACATTAACCAAGGACAGTTGTAAAATGTACTCTCTAGCTAAGATATGTAGATATCTTTTTCTATATAAATTAAAAGACTTTTTCTAAGAACGTGTAGTTCAGAAACCCCCTTAGGAAAGAAATGTGTTAAGCATGGTCTCAGTGGATGAACAGGAATCGGTTTAAGAGATGTTTGCTCAACAGCCATTAAGTACTAGTTATCACAATACAGTTAAGTTCAACTTCCTCTTGGGAAGAGGGTATCCAAGAATATCATCAGTTTAAGAACAGAACCCTGTCAAAATTAAGACCTTAGTTAGAAATTAACAATGCTAGTAGTCTAGATGTTATTTAATGATACATTATTGACAAACCAGTTATTTTTTTTCAAAAAATAGTATGTGTGCTCAGCATCTATTCACTAAATCTTAAGCGCTTAGGTACCAGGCAATGTGCTTGAAAAAAAAAAAAATTTCCACGTGCCCATGTACCACATGAAATAACACAGGGAAAAGGGTAGATTTTTCCCAAAAACTGAAAATCTCCCAAAAGAGAACAGGATATTGATAGCACACTGGGGTAAAGTGGAGAATGGTGATTGTTACTTCTAGTAACATCCTGAATGGAATTTCAAAGGCAAGGCAAACACACACTTTTTAAAAATAATAGCCTTTGACAACATTTTCACCAAAGGCTGTATAAAGGGCTGACTGGCAGGGTTTGGTTTGGTTTGGTTTTTTGTTTCCAGAGTAAAGATGGTTTTGTGAAGCTTTGCCTTTCCCTTGAAGAGTCTATTGTTACATTCAATAAGCAGAAGGAAGCTCTAGATACAGAAAGAAAAACATAGATACACATTTCTTTGATATAAAATTCCTTGCAAGGTCCAGTTAGGACACCCTTATGGGAAGAGTAGCACTTAAAATATATCCCCAAAGTGTAGCTTGTGACTGAAGAAAAATGTGTACTTATGAAGTACCCTATGAGAATCTGAGGGCTGAACAGATTGCTCAAACAACCCCTAAGAACAAACTGCTTTGAGTTTTTAGCATACAGTGTGACGTGTGATCCCTGAGCCATGTAGTGTCTAGTGAGTTCCAACCATGTACAACGTAGGGACAGCAGAAGTACTTTCCTGAAGGCATCCACAATTAAAGATAAATAAGATAGGGGCACCTGGGTGGCTCAGTCGTTAAGCGTCTGCCTTCCACTCAGGT
This sequence comes from Callorhinus ursinus, assembly GCF_003265705.2. Classification (NCBI taxonomy): domain Eukaryota; kingdom Metazoa; phylum Chordata; class Mammalia; order Carnivora; family Otariidae; genus Callorhinus; species Callorhinus ursinus. The sequence continues at coordinate 15,024,625 of NW_027397116.1, forward strand.
CATGATCCCAGAGTCCTGGGATCAAGCCCTGCATTGGGCTCCCTGCTCAGCGGGAAGCCTGCTTCTCCCTCTCCCACTCCCCCTGCTTGTGTTCCCTCTCTTGCTATGTATCTCTTTGTCAAATAAATAAAATCTTAAAAAAGAAAGATAAATAAGATATATGTGCACCATAAGCAGTTTGTGAAAAACTGTAAAGAAGGGAGACTAGAAATAACAGATCACCTAGCACAGACCTAGTATGATGTCTATAGCACATACATACTAGGTCTGTGCTAAAGGATGAAGATAGATGGGGAGAGACGGCAGGTCTCCTGGGAAAGCTTCTCACAAGAGGCAAATTTGAGCTGGAACTTGATTCAGACACTTGTAAAATGATAAGGAGGTCTGACTTGCAGTACTTTAAAAATAGTCAACTATTTTAGAAGTCCAGTAGGGAGAAATGCTTCTTTGAAGGAAAAGATACAGTGTGTTGGATTCCTCAGGATTTAATATAAAAATTGGTCTCATTAAAAAATCTCCGTAATGAATTAAGCAGAAAGTACGCTGCAAAATTTCCAAGTCTGCAGATGATAGAAAGTCCTCCAAGTTTCCAAACACCCAAGTCTTTAGGAGAGTTACATTATTTGCAAATGGACATAAAAGTAGTAATAAGTTTTTTATGGATCAGAAAAAAATTTGTCAGAGCTATTAGTTATTTCCTCATAAAAATACCTGAGAATTACCAAAAATGTTTCCTTAAATGATGTTGACCCAAAATTTGACACTGCACCTCAAAACAGCGTCAAAATGTTAGGCATCACCAAGATGAAAAATAGAAAGAAAATCCTATGAATATTTCTGCTAGCTAAACCTAGTAGAAATCTGTAGTTCTGATGCTAAATCGAGTAGAACTAGAAAAGATACAGAAACGTGAATTTGTAATGACAAGGGGACCAACAATTACCTAAAACCCCTGAGGTTTTACAAACTTTACAGCTCTACATACTGGAAAGGTTGAGTGAAAAAGAATCAAATCAAAATTTTGACTAATCAGTTTTATTTTTAGTTTCAATTAAAATGACACAAAATGGTGTCAGAAAAAAGATATATATATATATATATACACCCTAAATCTCAAAAGATGAAGGCAGAGGTTGCTCACTTATATTTGAGTAAAGCATGTTTAATATAAATAGAAAGAAATTAGTAAAACTGAAACTAACTTCCTTGGATGATTCATTCAGTCCTTCCATGTGTCTGGTAAACCTTCCCAGTACAAAAAAGGTGAAAGAGACCTACAAGGTCACTGTGCTCAGCTCATGTGCTCCCTCTAGAGGGAGGAGATAGACAAACAAGCAAATAAATTAATGAATACATTAATTCCAGAAAGTGATGAGTACTTTGAAGAAAATAAAACCAGGTGATATGGCAAAGAAAGGCAGGTATAAGAGGACAGTTCAATTGGATGATTAGAGGACAACTGTCAGAAGGGGTAAAATTTGGGCTAAGAGCTGAACGATGAGAAGCAGCCAGCCAGGCAGGGATTTGGGGGCAGAGTGGCCCAAGCAGAGGAAAGCCATGTTCAAAAGGCCCTGAGATAGGAGTGAGGTTAGTGTCTTCAAATAACCAAAGAAGTTCACCATGACAGGAGTATAGAGCCTTACTGGCCACATGAGAAACTTTAAACTACAGAGTAACAAGAGTCGATGTGCTTTTAAAGGTACCGTCTGGCAGAGGGGTTGGTGCTGGGTGGCTCAGTCAGTTAAGCATCCAGCTCTTGGTTTCAGTGCAGGTCATGATCTCGGGTCGTGAAATCGAGCCCCGTGCCTGCTCCACGCCCAGCGCAGAGATTCTCTTTCTCTCCCTATCCCTCTGCCCCTGCCCCCTTTTCAAAATAAAAAATACCCTCTGGTTCTCTTCTGGAAAAAAGCAGAGAGACCAGTTGGAAGGCTATTGCAATAAACCATAAGACTACAAGTCAACAGGGAAGACAAAGCCAAGAGTACTTAGCATATAGACCCTAATCAAAGCCGTGGGACTGGGAGATCCCTTCGAGGGAGAGTTCAGAGAGAGGAGAGGAGAGGTCCAGAGATGGAGCTTAGGTGCATGCTAATATTTCCAAATCCAGAGGAGAGAAGGAGTCAGCAAAGGAGATGGAAAAGGAGCACCAGGTAAGTTAAGGTTGACAAAAACAGTACATCATGAAAGGCAAGGAAGAGCACGTTTTAGGGAGGGAGCTGTGAACTGTGTCAAAGACTGCGGAGAAGACAGGACGGATGAGGAAAGAGCAGTGACCGTCGGACACGGCAGGACGGAAGTCAGTGGTGCCCTGACAGGAGCAGTCGCAGGGCATGGGGTTGGACAGGACAAGCAGAAGCAAGGCAGAGAATACAGGGAATTATTGACATAAGTTTTGGGGTGAAGGTCAGCAGAGAAAGGAGTAAAGACTAGAAGGAAGCATGAGGTCAATACTGAGAACATAGAATCAATAGTCATTTTTGGTTTTATTTGGGAAATACATGATGATGGCAACCATTAGAGAGGAAGAAAGTGATGACATAGAAGAGAGTGGGGACAATTTTAAGAGCAACAGAGAAACGGAAAGCCACGGAGAAAGCATAATAAGGACATAACGGCTTGGACATTGTTTCCCTTTCAGGAGGAAAGTTAGAAAGCAGGGAGAAGATGAGGGGATGTCTACCTGATTAAATCAGTGTTCTCTCTGAAGTCTGAGGCAAGGTCATCAGCACAGAGCTGAGGAGAGATGGGGAAGGGAGAAGAGATGAAATAGTTTCTGGAGAGTTAAAGTACAGAGATATTGTGGAAGGGTGGTAGGATGACTGCTTAATGCTGAGTGCCCACATAAACTTTGCCCAGAGGATTCCAAGTGAGAAAGCCCAGTTACAAAAATTTCCCATGGCCTCATCAGCTTCCTCCAGAGCAGACATCGAGTTAAGCCATTCTAAATCGGCAGGTGTTCTGCATCACAGAGTTTGCATCAGCATTGATTTGGGTCAAAATCACCCTGCAATGTATTGTATACTTTCCTGCCTTGCTCAGTTATCACAATCACCTGCAAACAGCCTTGGAAACGCCAGGTTGGATACTGTAGGATTATCACACTGCTAGAGGCAATGAAGACAGCTCCAATTCCCATTGCCTGGTGCCTCCTCATCCTGGCACAGAGCAGATATCAGAAGTTACTGAGGGATGCTGTTACTCCATGATCCCAGAGGCAGAGCCACTCCCTCAGCTCTCTTCATCTGTGAGAGATTTCGTGCCACTCGCTGTCCATGGGCAGCTACTTCCACTATCATTTACTCTACCCTCTGCTACCCTCTTGCTGTTGCCATGGTTCCCTTCAGCCACCCTCACTTACCTCCCCTGCCCAGCCGGCCGCAGCCCCTCCCCTCGGTGCTGTTTGTCTTCTCGCACTCCTCATGCACTTGTTCACCTTGCAGGGAGAAAAACAAAACAACAACAAAACCTGGCCTTTTAGACACATCACTGTTCAATTAGGACATGTTGTCTCACTGCCAAAACAAAAGAAAACAAAACAAACAAACAAAAGTAACAGCACGCCAGGTAAAATCTGCTGGTCTTTGGTGCTCCCTGGATGCTAAACAGTTATGGCCTGCTTCTTCACTTTTCAAAACGTAGGGAGAATCACTTCCAAACGTAGAAGCATGAGGAATCCAAAAGGCAATCCAACTGCCTAGTCAGTACCTGCTGTATATCAGGCAGCGCGCAGGCCCTGGGTGTATGACGATGGACCTGCGGTCCTAATTCGCCAAGTGTGAGCCAGTGAGTGGGAGATAAAGGGCTAGTATCCAAAATCTATAAAGAACTTCTTAAACTCAACACCCAAAGAACAAATGATCCAATCAAGAAATGGTCAGAAGACATGAACAGACATTTCTCCAAAGAAGACATCCAAATGGCCAACAGACACATGAAAAAGTGCTCAACATCACTCGGCATCAGGGAAATCCAAATCAAAACCTCAATGAGATATCACTTCACACCAGTCAGAATGGCTAAAATTAACAAGTCAGGAAACGACAGATGTTGGCGGGGATGCGGAGAAAGGGGAACCCTCCTACGGTGTTGGTGGGAATGCAAGCTGGTGCAACCACTCTGGAAAACAGTATGGAGGTTCCTCAAACAGTTGAAAATAGAGCTACCATACAATCCAGCAATTGCACTACTGGGCATGTACCCCAAAGATACAAATGTAGGGATCCGAAGGGCTACGTGCACCCCGATGTTTATAGCAGCAATGTCCACAACAGCCAAACTGTGGAAAGAGCCAAGATGTCCATCGACAGATGAATGGATAAAGAAGGTGTGCTATATATACACAATGGAATATTATGCATCCATCAAAAAGAATGAAATCTTGCCATTTGCAACGACGTGGATGGAACTGGAGAGTGTTATGCTGAGCAAAATAAGTCAATCAGAGAAAGACATGTGTCATATGACCTCACTGATATGAGGAATTCTTAATCTCAGGAAATAAACTGAGGGTTACTGGAGTGGTGGGGGGTGAGAGGGGTGGGGTGGATGAGTGATAGACATTGGGGAGGGTATGTGCTATGGTGAGTGCTATGAAGTGTGCAAGGCTGTTGAATCACAGATCTGTACCTCTGAAGCAAATAATACATTATATGTTAAAAAAAAAAGAAGAAGATAGCAGGAGGGGAAGAATGAAGGGGGGGAAATCGGAGGGGGAGACGAACCATGATAGACTATGGACTCTGAAAAACAGAGGGTTCTAGAGGCGAGGGGGGTGGGAGGATGGGTTAGCCTGGTGATGGGTATTAAAGAGGGCACGTTCTGCATGGAGCACTGGGTGTTATATGCAAACAATGAATCACGGAACACTACATCAAAAACTAATGATGTAATGTATGGTGATTAACATAACATAATAAAAAAAAAGAAAAAAATGTAAACCGACAGATAGAACCGACTGTGATGTAGGGTGAGATGGAACTGTAATTATAATAAGATGGACTAGGTGCTATTTGTCAACAGACAGGAAACACTTATTTAGCTGGGGGAGGGGAGTGTTAGAAATTTTTCAGAAACTAAGAGACTTCACCTGAGTCTTAGATCAGTACAGAGCCCATCTCACAGAAGGAACTGCATATACAGTAGCATGAGGGTGGCACACGGCTTGGCCAGGAGCAAGACGCAAACAAAGAATGTTTCCAGAAGTGACAAGGGAAGAGGCTAGAAAGGTAGAGAGCATCTTATCCTAAAGGACCTTGTAGCCACTGCCAAGGTCTGGCTTTTTTTATGAGGGCAATAATAGGAAAAGGTTGAAAGGTTATAAATAAAGGGTTGTGGTCAGATTTTTGCTTTCAAGATTTTTCTCTGATAAAAGTGCAAAAGAGATTGAAAGCAGGTCAGATAGATGAACTGAGGCTTTTTCAGATTAGATGGTTTACATATATTTCTCAAAAATCATAAACAAAGATAATATGTAAAAAGAGAACAGAAGATAATGCAATAAATATAACCGATTGTGTCTTTAATATATAAAGAGATCTGAAAAATCCAGAAAACACTAACAATGCAAAAAAATTGTCAAATAATTTGAAATTCACAGAAAGAAAAGATATGGTCAGTAAGAAAGAAAAAATGTTTGGGCATTAATGTTTTAAAAATCCAATATTAAACAATTACAAGTCACTGGTTTTACCCCCGTCGGATTGAAAGGATGGAGGGAGCAGACACATTGACACAGCTGTTAGTAATGAAAAGTAATGAGATCTTTCTGAAAGCAATTTTACAAGTATCAAGAGTCCCCCAAAACACTGCATCTGTCAACTTAGGAATTCCACTCTTTTAAATTAATTCTAAGAAAATAATTACAGATGCAAAGATTTATACACCAAATATTCAGTGTAGGATAATTTACAACATAAAAATGGGAAACAATATAAATATTCAATGATAGCAAGGTAGCTAAATATAATATAGGGTAGCCTTGAATGGACTACTATGTAACCCTTAAAAATAAAAAGGAGAAAGTGTTTCTACATATTAAGTATGAAAGAGTGACACAAAATTGCTTTCACAGTATAATGCCACATATAAGTATATGTGTATCTGTGTTTGTGTAGATGAATGAATACTAGTTAGATAGAAGGTTAAACATTAACAAAGGACTGAAAGAATAAAGGGACTATATCAAATTGTCAACAATCATTATTATCTTTATTAGAAGTTTTCTGTATTTAAAAACAACTCATAGTACTTTAAGTTACTTTTATAATAACACAGCAAAAAGAAGTTAAGAGAAAAGTCATAAATGTTTAATATCATAGGAGCCAAACTAGAGAATCTCAATAAAGCAGATTTACTTTAAAACTTCACGTAAAGGCTAGTACAATTATGGAATTTATTATCCTAAGTGGTACAGATTGAAAATAAAATAAATTTAAAATTGTTTTAGGCACATTTCTGATGAAAGACTGCAACATAGCAAAACGTTAGGATTTAAATTTATGGTGTAAGCTTTTTCCCCTTGCAGAAAAAAATCCTGGAACAGATGGGCCACTGTTCTGACTCAGCCAAGAGGAATGTCACGTTTCCCTTCTGCATCAAGATACTGACATGTGTCACCTTGTGTGTCATAGAAATACTAATTTCAGTGACTAGCTTAAAAAGAACATCCTAGAGAGTCCCAAAAGCACCACTCTCCTTTTTTTTAATTTTATTTTATTATGTTATGTTAATCGCCATACATTACATCATTAGTTTTTGATGTAGTGTTCCAGGATTCATTGTTTGCGTATAACACCCAGTGCTCCATTCAATACATGCTGTCTGGCCAGACTTATCAAAAAGAAAAGAGAAATGACCCAAATAAATAAAATCATGACTGAAAGAGGAGAGATCACAACCAACACCAAAGAAATACAAACAATTATAAGAACATATTACGAGCAACTATATGCCAGCAAATTAGATAATCTGGAAGAAATGGATGCATTCCTAGAGATGTATAAACTACCAAAACTGAACCAGGAAGAAATAGAAAACCTGAACAGACCTATAACCACTAAGGAAATTGAAGCAGTCATCAAAAATCTCCCAACAAACAAGAGCCCAGGGCCAGATGGCTTCCCAGGGGAATTCTACCAAACATTTAAAGAAGAATTAATACCTATTTTTCTGAAACTGTTCCAAAAAATAGAAATGGAAGGAAAACTTCCAAACTAGTTTTATGAGGCCAGCATTACCTTGATCCCAAAATCAGACAAAGACCCCATCAAAAAGGAGAATTACAGACCAATATCCCATCCTTAACATGATGCAAAAATTCTCACCATCATTCTCCTTCTTAAGAAAAAAACATGCACCTATTTTTTCCATCTTCTCAATTTAATGAGCAATTCTGTTGTTTCTCCTTATTTACTCTGCTCAAGCAGAATCACAGTGTCTGGAGCATAATGCTCAGGAAGGAGTGTCATTTACATCTTCAGAATGGGCTACTCTGAGCCACACTGTCTGATTTGGAAAAGGCTTTCCCACCTTTAAATTCACTTGTTGTCTGAGTCAGTAGAAAGTCTCAATGGAGCAATTCAGTTCCAACTTTAATAATTACCCAGATTCCTGGAACACTTTTACACAAATGCGTCTTCAGCTGCTTACTTGACTAACATAAAAATTCTGTAAAACATACCAGCCATGTGAGTCTACTGATTCTGGGCACCAGAATCTTCCCTAAAATATCAAAGAGGTTCAAACGGTCCAGGTTGGCTTTCGGGTCCAGGTCAGGTTATGATGCAATAAAACACCACATTCAAATTCCACTAATTTACAAGAAAGGTTCATTTCTTGTTCATGTCACGCAATAACTAGGTTCAGCTCCAGCTCTATTTCCTACCTTCATTCTGACCTTCAGACAAAAGGAGCAGTTCTTTTCCAGAATGTGTCCTTTGCATGACCAGTTGGAAGTGCAATGGCAGACTACCTGCTTAAACCTTCTGCTTAAAATCTTCTGCTTGCACCGTACATGGTACTTTGCATGTATTTCATTGGCTAAAACAAGTCCAATGGACAAGGCTGATATAAATGGGACGTGAAAGTGTAATCTTATAAGAAGGACAGGAAGTAACGAAAATCAATACTACAATCTATCATATCAGGTATCTTATAAAATATCAACAGCAATGCATGGATCTTCATGAGCAAAGGACTTGGGTATATTGAGAATTGTTGAACCATTTGGCCAGCCCCATAAGATCCTTCCTTCACTCAATCAGGAGAGAAGTTAGAGAAGGCTGATACAGATGCAGGCAGGTTCTGAAATGAGAATCTCTAAAGATTTGACTATACAATCAAGATAAACATAAATATAAACATAAATTCAGAATACTATAACATAGAATCTAATATTGGTTTCTACGTCATTTCCTTCTCCACCACCCACCCATCTACTCAACCCATCCAAGTAGCCTGGTAGCTGACTCTCATTCCAGGATCTACAGATTTTATCTGGTATCTCATATTTTTCCCTGTTCCATAGCTCATTTCTTTCTTTTAGGACTCTTATTTTCTGTTCCTCATGAAGCACTGTCAAAATTCTACTAAGTACAAAGTATATCAAATTGCTTTTTATTTCCTTAAATAGAACTCCATTTCTTTCAACACACACTGCAAATTATTGGCTTCCAGCTTTACTTATTAAGCTAGAAATGGCTTTCTGTTTTGATTTGTTTTGTTTTTCTGGTTTGCCTTTCCATTCAGCTATTTCTCTAATAGGAGCTCCACTTGCTACAGGCATTGTCTCTGGCCTCAGCTTTCTGTGCCTGTGATGAGGCAAGGCACATCTTAAAGTTATGTAGGTGTGAAAATAAACTTCTTGTTTGAAATCTAAAATAAATATATTCCCCCACTGGGCAGAAATATCTAATCCATATCATTTCCTATGTTACATTGTTATACACGATCTATCCCCATTTCATTTGTCCTCTCAACTCAAGTGATGTTCCTTTCAAACCATTTCCCACCCAATGTCATGAAGGCTAGATTTACATGATATTAATGAGACATGCTCTAATTTTGTGTATTCCCATGATGGCACATTTCTTGCAAATTGCCAGTTTTCCCCAGCCCTAATCCTTTTTAGAGGGGATCTGCCTCTTTTTGAGTTTTTCTCTTGAATAAAAATATCTTAATTGCTGTCTTTATTTTTTATCACTGCTGACAGAGCCAGTAGAAGCCAAGGAGTGACAGCTTTCTAGTGCTAGAAAATGCAGCCTAATCTCTGATGTGAAGATCTAGGAAAATTTGATTTTATATTGCTATTCTATCTGATTACCATTATTTCTTATGGCAGTTAATAATACTGAATAAAATATCGTAAATCAAAATCTTATACTTGGTCACATATTCACTGTGCCTACACACACACTTCTATTACTATCAATTAAAAGTTACATTGTTTCATCATTTAGCAATTCAATTTCTCAAATATGCCAAGAAACTTTCCAGTCACCAAAAGAAGTTCTGAGAGTGTTCATCTTCAATACTGAAAATATTTGGTCCTCCCAAAGATTCACGTTAATGTGTTAGATTTGCGAGATCTTGCCTAACCCTCTTCTACAAAATAGTGCTTCAATCAGAAAATCTCTTTTCACATGTATGTCTTTATCTACCCACTCCAAAAATGCAGCTTAAGACCAAAACTACGGATGACCATCTCTGGCATCAAGTGTCATTTGATGGTCGTGCTGCACATACCCACTGTCCTGTTCTCAATTTTGAGATAGTTTCCAACACCCCATCTGAATTCCATTCTTTGCTTGGTCCTTCATTTCTAGTTTGAACCATAAGGCATGAATATGAAGTTGAACTTTTCCTCCATCCATGTTCTCCTGCTCTGATTGGATATTGAGAAACACCCCAGGCTGTACAACCTGATCAATTTATTACTTTTACCTGACTTGGATATTTTTCTTTCATCCTTGACCTGCCTGTTGAGATTCTAAACCTGGTTCTGACTCTCCAGTTTGGCTGGAGGGCTTAGATTTTTCATGTCAGTTTCATGACCAAAGCTCTGTCCACTGATCTAACTTAAGTCCTGTTTCTGAGTCCCTGTGACTTCTCCTACCTCAAAGCTACCCACATCAGTGGCCATTCTCCTTGAGTGACTGAGAAGAAAGGAATAAAGGGATGACCACACCACTGACTGGCATTGTCAAAACATGCTTCAGATGTATAGATCTAAGAGTGATGTGGGGTGTGTGTGTGTGTGTGTGTGTGTGTGTGTGTGTGTGTATCATTATATGATATTCACTTGTTGAATAATTTGGGAGCTTTGATTCAGACTTTAGTTTTAACCTGCATTAAATATTGTTCAGATTTTTTAATGATTTTGACCCATGAAAATAAACTGATTTCTCCATTACTTTTAGATGGTCCAGTAGTCTACGCAGCGTACTTAAAGATGGAGCACAGTGACGAGAATATTAAATTCTGGATGGCATGTGAAACCTATAAGAAAATTGCCTCACGACGGAGCAGAATTTCTAGGGCAAAAAAGCTTTATAAGATTTACATCCAGCCACAGTCCCCTAGAGAGGTAACTACGTGACAGTGACAGCTAATGGAAATCAGTACATCCCGGGGAGGGTGCTAGTATCTCTCAAGCACATACATGTGCCAGGCACTTCATATCCAGTATCTCCCACTATGCTACAAATTCAGTATTGTTGACCTTATTTTACAGATAAGAAACCTGAGGATCTGAGAAGTTAATTAGCTTGTTCAGTGTCACATAGCAGATAAGTGAGAGAGTTAGGATTCAAAGTTACACCTGTCTGGCTCCAGAACCTCTTCTCATTCAATTATCTTAATTCCTGGGAAAGTTTCTTAAAACAAAAAAAAAAAAAAGGAAAAGGAAAAGAAGTCCTTGTAAGAAGGAAGAATCGACTTTGCTAAATGGAACTACAGATACCATACATTGGCATATTGACAGCCCCAGTGGTTTGGGAAAGTCTGTGCCTTTGCAACATACTCACTGCTCACCTCAGTTCCAAAACAGCAAATCCAGCAAACATTCACACTGATATTACAGCCAATCATTTACAGTGGCCTAAAGAAAATAGAGAGTCATGAGTGCATGACACATTGGGACCCCTCCTGGTGGATAGAGAATAAGGAATGAAAATTCTTCTCAAGGGGATAAAGGTAGACCATGACATATGAGATTCCTATCATGCAGGACAGTCCTATGTTATTGACTTGTTCCTCAAAACTCTTATCTGGAAAATACTTGGCTTATTGAAATAACCACTTCTCTCCTTTATTTCTCCACTTCTCTTCACTCTCTTCCCATTTCAGGGCATATTCAGTGAAACCAACATTCATGACTACTAAGAAAAATAAACTTTAAAATAGCACCAACTTCCCTTTTCCTTAAAAGAGACCTTCATCTCATAAACTTCCTTGTTTGTAGACTCCACTAACAAACCAGTTGCATCTGCCTAAGTAAGCAATGGTTTCTGAGATTTCCCTGGTCTTGGGCTGTGTGTTTTCTGTTTTGTTTTTTAATCTGGGATATGGAGGTGGATGTTTAGTTATTAAGAAGCAAAGTTTGTCTCTTAAAAGTCTTTTTAGATATCTATGAAATTTCAGGCAAAATTACCCTTTTCCAGTTTAAAAAAAAAAAGAAGAGGGGGAAAATTAAACTTTTCCATTATGGTTTCTATCTTCAATTATACTTACTTATGCTCTACATGTAATTTCACTTTTCAGATTAACATTGACAGTTCAACAAGAGAAAATATCACCAGGAATATTCAAGAACCCACTCAAACTTGTTTTGAAGAGGCTCAAAGGATAGTGTATGTGCACATGGAAAGGGATTCCTATCCCAGATTTGTAAAGTCAGAAATGTACCAGAAGCTTTTGAAGACTATTCAGCCCAACAATTCCTAAATACCACTCAAAAGTTTAAATTGAAGATGGTGTTTTGAAAGTGCTGGCTTTGTTGTTTTAACACACACACACAATCAGAAATAGAATAGGAATGAAATAGAAGAAAACAAACTACAAATTAATTTCTTCTAGTTCTCAAAGAGAAACAGATCCCCAAAGGGATGGGCTCTAGAATAGTTATAACGTGAAAAACACAATTTATGGCATGCCTATGTAGCTCAGTTAACATATAAGAAAAAAGAAGGTCTTCATGACACCAATATTAGAAAGTTTTTACTGCAGTAGTCAACTAATGGATGTTTTCTTAGTAATGAAATTTTGCTGTCATAATGCACAGATCAGTTCTTTAAAAATAGTAGCTATATAAGTTGTCTCTAGTATGAGTGTATTATATAGATGGAGTGCTCATAATAACTTCAATTAGTAGACAAACTTAGTATGTGAAGTACAATCAATGGTCCAATATAATGAGCAATATAAAAAGATATGTTCTTGAGAGATGTTTTATCTGTAAAATTTTCCCATTATATTCATAATTAAACTTCTATAGCACAAATATCTTCTATATGTGAAAATTTCTGATGATTCTAAGCTATTAAGAATGTATACAATTCTTCATTTATTCTTATATTGACATGAGGTTAGAAAATTTGGTTCCTATATTTTAAGTATTGTTTCCTCACAATGTGAATTTATCATGGTCCTGATAATCAATAAATCCAAATATAAACTAAAATCTCATAAATCTATGCTTTTTTTTCAAAGACACAATGAAGTTATTTTTCCAGCAAAAGATAGATTTTTTTTGTCTGTCCTGTCATAACAGTTTCTTAGAGTTTGTTAGATTCCAGAAGAAGCAATTCATACCTATTTCACTTGTTTTGTTTAGCACATAGTATAAACATTCCATACAGATGGATAAATATTCTATATTCTTTATGAAGAATAAAATACATAAAAATGTTAATATCATTTTGCCAAAGAATTAACTATAGGAAAATATTGTTCAAGATTTTTAGTTTTACTATGAAAAGTGTTTCTCTGGTCTCAGATTTGACTGATTAGCATTACTATTTTAAAACGCCTATAAACCTATGCTGTATGACATGAAAATGAATATCAACTGTAATTCTTCTCAATCAGCAAAGGGCTATTATAACACAGAATAAATATTTGAGGGTTTATTTCTGAGAAAATACTCAAGAGATATTTTTGTGAAAAAGTGTATCACTAATTAATGTGGATTCTAGCTAAAGTAGAAAGTGTTACCACAGTGGTCCATTTTATGTAGTTCACTAAATTTTATTTTCTCTTAAAAATACCAATTCAAGAACACAGATTGACATCTTAGATATCTGAAGTTGATGATTATCCCTAGCCATAATAAACCAAAAAAAAAAAAAAAGTTTCCACATGTTTCAAATAGTTTCATCTCGCTCTGACCGGGAATGAGTATATTTATAGACATATAATTAGGGAGTGTTTTACATACATGGTAATAATACACATGGTTTGAGCAGTCTCAGAAGACCTTGAGCCCTTTTCGTTCAAAATGCACTAAATCAGCCACTGATATAACTAATAAATGGAATTGGAATAATCAGCATTCTTTACTACTTATCTCTCCCCTTCAGTGGGTGAATATCTGTGTTCCAATACAAGATAAGTCTAGAACTTTCAATTTTGCTTATATGCTGATTTTACGTCCTGAATAGAGTCCCTCTGCTTAGCAATCCCAGCACCTTCACCTCATGTTGGGTAAACAAGGTCCCACATGGTAACATGAAACAAAAAACTTTGGACTGAGGTACAAAGCAACCGGATTAGTGTCTGTTCACTCACCTGATGTCATTGTACCTTTAGTACCAGTAGGTCTTATTCTCCTCATCTATCAAATAAAGGGGTGGGACTAGTTGATTTGACTGAGCCACACACAGTGTGTGTTTTATTACATACCATTAATAATGTATTTATTATTCTTTTTCTCTGTAACAAGCCTGGACCCATTTTGGAATTCCTTCCAAAATCAATGTTTTCATTAGGAAGTGGATAACAAACTATTTTGCATTTAACGTTAGTTGAGGGACTTCTGAAATTTTTTACTTTGGAACAGAGAACTTAAACTGCTATCTTTTCAAGAATTCTACATGGGAGTATGTGTTTTATGTTAGTAGCAGTTAAGATAGCTTTCAGATCATTTTAACCTAATAATATACTAAATCTTGTTCATTTTCCTTAGGATATCTATTAAAATAATTCAAAAATTGATGATACTTATCAAATGGCTATGAGGGTATGCCCACATTAACACATTTTTACATGGTATTTGTTTTTTTCATGAGTGCTTTGAGATTAATAAGTTAAAAACATATTGTTAGATTTCTATATCAGAACCTGGATATATTTATGATTTTTTCTCTTTTTTTAGATATACATTTTTAAACTCTGGAGATATATGAGATAAGCCTTCATTGTATCTGCCTAAAAATAAAATCTTATCTTCCCCAAAGAAGATAATGACAGAGATTTGTACATTTCAGATTCAAATATCTTGGCAGAGATGAACACTTTCCTATTTATAATTCATCAGTCACACCACAGTTTCATCAACTGCAAAAGACTTTTTACCAATTTTTGAAAGAACAATTACAGAAAAGAGATATGTAAAGCTTTCTCCAAAGACATAATAGGGTGTGATTTGAAGAAAATCCTAAGATACCACTGCCCAAAAACATCTTCCCCGTATCTAGGACCTGAAATTCCCATCACTGGTCATAGAAGATGAAAAATGGGATTGAAATTCAAGCTGTAGGTGAAGAATGAAACACTAGTGTTGACACATTACCTGTTGCCTAGCAGAAAGTAAAACTGGGAAAATAGAATGTAGGCCTATAGGGTGGCCTAGGAAAATAGGCTGAGAGAACAAAGATATTTGGGTAACTACAAGTCACCAGATACCAAACAAGACATAGAAATTAGGGACACAGATGGAAAGGGATTTCTTATTAAAATTTTCCTATGTTGTTAATAGAAAACCAAAGGAGAGGGGTGCTTCATTTAAAAAAGCAGGTATTCTAAGTGCTAATTATACATTTTTATGGAAAAAAAATTAGTAGCATTCCTATAGAAATAAAAGAGCAAGTATTAAATTCTTCAGCAAATAGTATTTATAGAAGCATTTTTTGAACAAAACTTTACATAGCTCCCAATGAGTACAGATATTGTACATGCAGACATGAATTAGGTGAGGCTTCTGTTCTCAAGGATGTGTGAGCTGATAATTAAAATACAAAATAATAATGCAAAATAATAACAGCAAAGGTTGACATGTGCAGAGTGCTGTGGAGTCCCAGCAGAAGCATCTACTTCTACCCAGCAGAATTTAGAAAGAAAATAAGAGGTGAGGTTTAAGATGATTCTTGAAGAATAATTAAGAGATCACTCAGAGGAAAGGGGAAAACAGAGTGGATTGGAACAAGGGTAGAAAAAGGGAAATCTCATGGCAAACAAGAAGATTTAAAAGATAGTTTGAGGCTCTAGAATCAGACCAATTTAGGTCCAAATCCTGGCTCTAACACTTAGCAGCTGTGAGAATTTAAGGAACTGTTTAATCTCTCTGAACTTTGTTTTTTCTTCATCTATAAAATGATAATAGCAATAATATGAATAACATCTACCTTTTATATATTCACATGCATATAAAGTCCTGATACTGTGCTTAATAAAATTTAACCATCTTATTCATTACGGTAAAAGTTCAAATGAGAGACAATGATAGTCTAAGCTAGGCAAATGAGGAAAACAGAGGGAGAAATTGTGAACACATCAGATACAGGGAATTATCAGGGTTGATCCAAAGTTTTTAATCTGAGCATCAGCGTAAGTACAGGATGCCATTAATTGAAAAAGAAGCTCAGAAAGATAAGCAGGTTTGGGAAACAGATTGAGTATATGAGGCACCTACATGCCATAAGTGGGATTCCAGAGGAGAAATGTAGATCTGGGAATTGTTAGCATGGCTGACTCAAAGACCAGAAGAGATCTTATAGTGAAACTGTGCAGGACAGAGAGCAAAAACCCATAAGACCCAATCAAACCTTAAGGAACAAGATAACATATTAAAACTCTTAAATTCTCATTGGGAGCTCATCACATCACTTATAGTACTGATAATGATTATTTATTGAGTTTTACTATGTAGTGGATACTATGCTAAGTATTTGGATATGTTATTCACTCATTCAATAAATAGTTATTGAGCATCTACCATATACCAACATGGTTGTCAGAGATAGGGAGTCACCAACAAACCAAGCAGAAAACATGTCTGCCCTCAAGGAGCTTACATTGTCTTTATGTCATAAAATAGTAATCGTAGAAAATCATATTGGCTATAAAGAAAAAGACAACATAATAGGATAGGGAGTAGCAAGGTGGGAGGTAGGGATGCTCTGGAGAAAGTAGTCGAGGGATCCTCCCTACATAATTCATATGCTCCTCCCTTTTGACAACCCTAATCAAGGGTGAGGAATCTGAGGTTTTGAGAAGCTAAATAACTCTTTCAGTATCTCTCACTAAAACCAAATTTTTCTAACTCTAATACCTTAATCATCTAATACCGTAATCATTACAATCAGTATAATCATATTATATAACTCAATACTATTAATCATTATAAGTACAACCTCCCACAACCAAGCTGAATAGAAAGTAAATGTGCAATGATCTAACATAAAAAATATGCATTCAAATTTAAAATGCCATTACTATACAGACCATTTTAATATGAAAGGTCATTATTAAAATTATCTCTAGTTACTGCTAATGAACTCATGAAAACTGGTTTAAAATGCCATCGATGCTTGAGCCTCTGCTAAAAAGAAGAATTATCAGGGAACTGATGTAATGATGCCCAGATTCCAGTAATAGGATGAAACATCTTCTGTTTAGCCGGCAAATATGTTGCTTAAACCCAATTATTTATGAATGAGAGGGGAAGGTGATTGCAGAGGATCCAAGCTACGAGCCTGCCAAGAGCAAGTTGGAGGTATTGGTCTTTACTATTCAGCAATCCACAGCTGTCCCTGTTATCCTGGATGAAAAATGAGCAGGAGATCCAGGACCAGGGCCATGGCCATAGTCAATCAGTGCTAACTGCCTCCATCTTCAGTTTGAGATCCTGAAGGAACAGGTATGGGCAAATAGTGAAAAATGTCATGAGAAGCACCAAAGCCAAAGAAATAAAGTGCTGAAAGAATCTAGAATGTATGGGCAAAGAATTTGGAGAACATAAAACAGGAAATCATAAGAGCATTTTATTTAATTTTAATAAGTGACATCTTTCCCATCTGAGGTGGTTTTTATCTGCCAGCCATACACACAGCAGCTACTTTCTAAAGACACCCCCCAACATCTAATACCTGCCATAGTCACCTTGCCCTACAGTTTTGCTTAAAATGTGGAACCAGCCACTAAGGGCTTAGATCATTTATCCAAGTATAAATTAGTATGTTTATAAAAAGGATTTGATTAGCAGCACTTTCTCTCTCTCTTTTTTTTTTAAGATTTTATATATTTATTTGTCAGAGAGAGCACGCAAGCACAAGCAGGGGGAGTGGCAGGCAAAGGGAGAAGCAGGCTCCCCGCTGACATGATGCAGGACTCGATCCCAGGACCCTGGGGTCATGACCTGAGCTGAAGGCAGACGCTTAACTGACTGGGCCACCCAGGCATCCCAATCAGTAGCACTTTCAAATTTTAGGAGTTTATGGGCCTTAGAAAGAATAATTCATTTTCATTATTTTACTTGAGCCTTCAAACAATCCTACCAGGATGCATTTTCACCCACAAGACATAGAGGGGAAGAATGGCGGGGCCCCAAGAGCAGGGTGTTTGCTGCTCCCTGGGCCCGGGCTTGAGTGGTGAGATTCAGGTGGGCAAAGAAAAATCCGGTAGCAGGGGGGTAATGGAAACTTCTCTGCTGGACCGCTGCATGAGTAAGTGAGCTGACGGATTCGGATGTGCGGACCACAGTCCCTGGCAGAGTTAATGAAGACAGGGATTGTGCTTTTAGAAAGTAATGGCTTCTGAGAACCAAAAAGGAAGAAAGAGCTCACATGCAAGAGAAAAACAAAATGAAATATGGAAAGGGAAAGAGAGGGAGTAGGAGTGTAAACCAAGGGAGAGCAGTCTCAGGTGTCAAACGCAAGAAAAGGGGAAAGAGAAATGAAGAAATCAGCATCATACCTGCCGAGGGCGCTAGGATAGTAAATAAGCAGCGCTTGTAGTGATAAACACACTTCGGTGGACGGCTTCCATTCTTAATAAGGAAAGGAAACTTTTCAATGCAAGAAAAGAATATGCCAGATCTATAAACATCCTTAGTTTGCAACTTATACTTTAAAAGGGAATGGCATACAGAAAGAGGTGGGAAAATCTACTGGATAATTTGACTTCTTGACAGGACGACAGCTCATCTTGCTGCTTCTAATTAATAACGCATTTAGCTATATCAGACACTTCGATGGGCTTCTCTGAGAGCACTGGCAACTGAGTTCTTTCTCACAGGCGTTTACTGGTGAGAAGAATGATAGAAGACGGGTAAGGTAAATATAATCTGTTCGTACGCCATAACACTATCTGATAGCACCCCGGACGCCGGGTGATTCATACGCAAGTTACATCCAAAGCAAGTAAATCTAAAATTGGAGTGTATGTGCTAGCTCAGTTTTTAGGTGTCGGTTTGGCAGTTTGTTTCTAGGGTTGCCACAAATGAATGTTATTATTAGCCTAAAGCTTTGGTGAAAAGTTTCTTTGAGAAGAAAAAACCAAAAGGATTCTGAGGTTCTGTTTTCAGGAATAAAACTTGGAAGCTACTAGGTGCCAGGCACTGGGATAGTCATTTTGCATTTCTTTTCTCATTCAAGTCTCACGATAAATGTGCAAAGAAATTATTATTAACTACATTTTAACCTTGAGAAAACTAAGGTTCAGAGAGAAAAAACTTGTCTCCGTTCACTCAAGGAACCAAGAAACCAAGAAACAAAGCCAGCAGTAAAATTAAGAACTTTCTAAGTCACATCCATGCTCTTCCCATAAATCAAATGAAGTTTTGCTTATTAAAGGCCAAAACTGCAACTTTTTTCAGTCACACGCTTGCAAATCAGCCTCTGACATTGAGGGGATTGTCATGTGACTAAGTAATGACTGATCTTCTTGACAGATCTCAAATGAGCTATTGTCATCATTCAAATGACACCATAATGATGACTGCAGGTATCATACTACAGATACACAAGTTAGAAAATTATTTCCATGAAATAAGCAACAGCTATTGCAATGTGCACTCCTATGTGCACTTTAAGAAAAAAAATCATAAAGACCTAATTTTGAAAGAGATTACTGTCTTCAGTAATTCCCTGTCTTCTCAAAGGCAGGGAAATCTTTCAGACAAACTGAAGTGAATAATCTGAGTATTCTGAACTGAATAATCATTCCAATAACAGAAAGATGCTGAGAAATCGCCAAGGCGCCTCTTGCTAAGCTAGCCGTGTCCAGAACAGTTTCCTCTCTCCCACCAAAGCATCATCGATCATGTATGTTCCCCTAGCCTAGATGTCTTCCCTGAACTCCAGACCTTCTCTATGCAATGCCACCACACTTGGGGACCACTTACAGTGCACCCTTTTATCACCACTCATCCTCAATGACTCAGAAAGGTGGGGGATCTGAATCCCATTTTTCAGATGAAGAAATTACTTCCCTGAAATTACAAACCAAACAAGTGATGGAGCCAGGGAACCCTTCAAGCCCAGGTCTTTCTGATTCTTGATGATTTCCTGTTTCCCCAGCTCTCCCTGCCTCGCAGCATAACCCCCAGTGTCCCCATGGGGTTCCAGAGCTCTCAGGTTTTTGCATCTAGAACTAAATGCATCATTCCTCCTTGTAATTCATCTCTGCTTCCTTTCCTTCCTGTCTTCTTTCTCAGAATGGATGGCACCACTTATCACCTGTAATATAATTGCATGTTCACTTGCCTACCCTTCCATTAAAACTTTCAGTTACCTTCATGTGCCAAGAATCCGTCAGCCTGGCAAATAGTTTAAAACACACTTAATATGTAAATGTTTGCTAAATAAATGTTGCTACCCAGTCACCTTACTCAGAACCCAGACTCCTTCCTTTCCTTCAGCCCCCAAGACCAGTTAGCAACCAAGTTTTGTCTGCTCTACTTTAAATATCTCATGCAGCTGTCTTCATTTAATGGCTACCTGAGTTTTTATTCCCACCATTCTAGCATGGATTAGGAGTTTTCTTCTGAAAGATAGAAACACCCTTCTGTCCGAGGTGAATCCCATCCATAGCACTATCCAGCAAATCTGATCCAGTTCTTCAGTAAACCCTCATTGTCTCTACCATGATACACATCTCTTCAAAAATTTTACTGTAGCTTACCAGTCCAATTTCATTTCTCATGCTTTCTTATGCTGGCTGTCTGTCTCTCTCTCTCTCACACCCACCCACTCTCTCTTTCACATCCACCCCCCACACAAACGCTCTCTCTCTCTCTCTCTCTCACACACACACACACACACGTGCGTGCACACACACGAATGTGCTCTATTAGAAACTGCTTACAAGCCCCTCGAACCCACATGCCTTCTCTCCATGGTGTCATTTCCTGCACATGAAATGCACTTTTCTCATTTACTTGCCTCATAAATTGTAAATTAGAAGACCAAAGATTAATCATTTGTCATCCTTTTAAAGTCATAGTCTTCTAACATGTGTTCTCTCATGCAGAACTTCTAATCATTAAAATATGGACATCTAATTTTATATGTTCAAAATACGGAAATTTATTGCTTGCGTTAAATATCACTAAGTATTTTATATTTTTATATTTCAATCCATCTGACCCTCAATCCTAGGCAGCATTTGCAGCAGTAAAAAAAAAAAAAAAATGTGAGATATTAACCAAGATGTTTTACTTGCATTTCTATGGCCCTGCCCTATTTTGTGAGCAACAAAAGTAGCTCAAGGGAGCACTCAGAGCTCCCTTGAGAAAGGGAATGCAAATGGTCAGTCTTGGCTTTTGAATTCTAAAATAAAAACCTGAAACTTGTAGCAATAACAAAGATCTTAAAAGTTTTTTATTTGCAAGCACAGACTTTTCTCCACTTTCAAATGGTTGTCCTGAAAATCCAGGCATAATAGTTATGCTTTTAGAAAAATAAATTTTAAAATTTTGAATAAGGAGTGCTTGGAATCCCGCTTTCCTGAAGTTTTCTAAACTTTTTGTCGTTAGTATGGAAATTTTTTATTTGAGTTTATTTCCTGTGAGTTATATCCATTCATTTACCTTTCTAGTTTTTATACTTTATTTTGCTAATAGAACTTTAGGAAAATGACTCATCAAAAAAATCTGCTTTACTTAATAGAAATCATAGCCCTCTTACATTCTTTCTATACACACGCTTGCCTTTTCCCAGTTTTACCCTTTTCCCTGTTAAACTTCACCTGCCTAAGATTTCTGCCCCCTTTCTCTTTGCTTTAAATAATTCCTGTTCCTCCTCAACACCCTGTTTGAAACCCATCTCTTTCTCCAAATGCCCACGGCAACAATTATCAGTGAAATTCACGAGTCATAAATCTTGTACTATTTTGTCATAATTTTTCTCTTGAACTACTTGAACTACTTCATAATATTTTATTATTATGTTCTTTTCAAGAACAGTACTCTATTTCTGCAACTAGATTATAAAATTTTGGAGAGAACTATGTTCTCCACTTTATATCCACCAAAAACCACATCAATGGTTTGCAAGGAGTAAATGCTAAGAACACATTTGATATGGTATCTTATCCTTTGGTGATGATGATAATCATAATAGTAATAATAGAATTCATTAAGCATTTACTATGTGCCAGGTGCTGTGCCAATCCCTGCAAGCGTTATTATCTCCTGTAATTCTCACAACAAGCTTATGAGTTTGGTTCCATTGTCATCTTTATCATATAGCAGGTAAGACACACTGTAGAGTTGTTAAGTAATTCATTCTAGCCACATAGCTACAGGAGGAAAGATCAGAACTCAGTTTTATCCTTTATGCTAAATTTCTGCTTGTAGGAACCCACATCTGGTACGAAGTAGACAAAATCTTATTATCTATTTCTTAATGTCATTGTTTTAGGAAAACTATTCTTTATCAGTAACAAATCTCCATTCAAGTGTCTGTATCCCCCAAGAACAACAAGAAAGCACTCTGAAATAGGCACCTTAAGGAAGTAAGAAGTAGATGATAAAGTTGCTTCATGGCTTTAATGAAGTAATATAAATATCTAGGGGAAAAAACGAAATCACATGAATAGAAAACATAATGAACCAGAACTTTACAATAAATAATGATAAATAGTAGACAAGGATTTCTAAATATTTTATAAATAGTAGACAAGGACTTCTAAATATCGGAGCTAGTGATAATTCTGAAAAACAACAAGGCAATTTAAAAGTACAACATGGAGTAAAAGAGTCATTGTCAACTATATCACTGTGAGAGAGAAAAGTGTCTTTTTAAACAACCTCTTAATAGGATCTGGAATGGGTGAAATCATTTACATGTGAATCATAAGTAAAGAAAATAAAGACAGAGATTATAAAGTACTTTGAGCACAGTACTATCTGTTCTTGGTTTATTACTTCTGACAAACAACTCTTACAAATAAAAAGAGCATGAAATGTTTGAGGAACTGTAAATAGTTTGGGTTCTAATAAGAACTTTCAAAACTAATATATCCAAAACAAATTCTTGATCTTCCTCCAAAGTCTATCCCTCCTCAATTTTCCTCATTTCAGGAAACATCATCGCCTCTTCCAAGTTGTGCACTTTTCCCTGCTACGTTTCACCAGCCGGAAACCTCGTCCCCCTTCCTCTCGGCTTTAAACAGATCCTGCTCCTCAATATTCAGTTTCGATCCCACCATGTTTTCCCAAAGTCCGCCGTGATCACCCCAGGTTAGAACATCACCTCTCTCTCACTTCTGAATGTTCACAGCAACCGTTGTCAATGCAATGCATGAATCACAAAAACTTAGGCCAAGGGCGCCTGGGTGGCTCAGTTGGTTAAGCGACTGCCTTCGGCTCAGGTCATGATCCTGGAGTCCTGGGATCGAGTCCCACATCGGGCTCCCTGCTCAGCAGGGAGTCTGCTTCTCCCTCCGACCCTCTTCCCTCTCGTGCTGTCTATCTCTCATTCTCTCTCTCACAAATAAATAAATAAAATCTTAAAAAAAAAAAAAAAACAAACAAACTTAGGCCAAACCCTGGAATCCTCCTGAACTTTCTGTCTCTTTCTGCTATTTCTGCCACATCCCCCGTGCAACGCATCAGTCAATCCCATCGTCTCTGGGATGCCTCTTTGGATACTCCTCATCTTCACTACTTCGACCTACTCCAAGCCACTGCCGTATTGTGCCTGGGCTGTTGCAACAGGCTCCTAATTTGGCCTTCCAGCTTCTACCTCCCCATTATTACCACTTTCCCCAACACACACATACGCACACACACAACCACACACAAGCCAGAGCGTTCTTTTGAAAATGTGCTGGGTTATAGCACTCTTCAAACTTCTCCAGCGATCTCAATTGCACTTGAGGAAAAAACCCAAACTCCTCGGCATGGACTACAAGGCCCACCAGCACCCACCACCCCACCTATCTAATCTTCCTCTAGTTTTGCTGTGAACCTGAAAGTGCCCCCCTGCAAAATAGTCTTTTTTTAAAAAAAAATAGTATCAGTGGATAAAAATTACTTCACAGAGTTGCTGTGAAAGTTATATTATTCTCAATAATACATGTAAAGTGTCTAGTAAACTGACCAGCCTATTATAGGCCTTCAACAAACGTTCACAAATACATGTTTTTCATATTGCTGTATTTTTTTATTTTATGCAAATGGGAAAATATGGCTGCCTAGAGTGTGATCATTTAAGACTGTAATCCAAGAGGTATGAAACACAATAGTTGTTAGTTTACAAATTGAAAGAGAGACAAGTATAGGTCTATTCGTTTGCATTGTTTAAAATAATAATCTACCTCTGGGATTCTGCAGAAAAAGAAAATAACCTCAGAAAAACTCAGATTATTGTGGTCTTGATCACATTATAGACTAAGTCTTCTCTCCCATATCATACCTACACAAAGTCAAGGTGCTTGAAGGACCACTCTTCGGGATAATTTTACTTTAGTAAAATACGTTATGTAGATGGTATCTATTTTAGTACCTCATATTTCCCAGAAATTAATTATTTAGAAAGAAATGAGTATATCCTATTTCAATAAGTGCAGACCAGCATTTTTTGCCATTTAATGTTTTAAGAATATTTGAGTATTTTCTGACTACAATCCAAATTCAATGCAAACAGTCAAGTAGCACACAGAGACCCCATTATCAAATCTTTCTGCTCACCAAGAGGATGAATAATATAATGAGACATGTTAATTATTTGCTTTCCAGCAGCTGTGATTGACTAGTTTTGACTGGTACATCTTGCTAATATGGTAGAGTACAGTGAATATTGGGGCCTGTTATTTTTTCCAGGGCAAGGAAACCATGGTCCCTAGTGACTTACTTCATTTGTAGCTTTCTCTACAATCTGCCAAAGTGTTGGTGTATCCAGGTTAATCTCTTTACCAAATAAATTTCTGTGAATTTCATGTTACCAGACTGATCATTAAGGTCAGGTGAGTCTTCAGAGCCCTCTGTCTTAGAAAAGTTGACATCTCTGTCTCTTTCTCTCTCTCTCTCTCTCTCTCTCTCTCACACACACACACACGCACACACACACACTGCAGTTTATGACTTAACAAGATATATATCCAAACCTATGGAGGTACTAAGAAATCCCAGCTACCGTACGTACATTCCTTCTTTATACTTAAGAATATCTTTTTAAAACATGTTCAGTTTTTTTTTTTGTTTTTTTTTTTTTTTTTTAACAAGCAAATGCCTTTTGTGGCATTTGGGACTTGGCACCAGACCCAGTATTAGATTTGAAAACTTTAAACTGATTGTGAAGAGTTTTTAATCATGGCCATCTAGAAGAAACTGTTACTCGAGCAGTGTTTCTCAACCTTTTCTCTGTTGTCATCCCTGTAAGGAGCCTTCTTAAACATTTTTGTTTTCCTAATTGCCCCCTCCCTGTGAAATGTTGATATTTCAGATACATATCTGGTTATATCTGGTTACATACTGTAGACCTTTATAAGGCCACAAACCATTGTAATTTCTGAGATTTTTTTGATCATCCAAGAACCAATTTTCACCCATTGGGGGCAATAACACCACTGGTGAGAATGAATCCACTAGAGTCTTCACTGTATTTCCTCTTCACCATATTCTCATATTCCATATTTCATATTCTCATTTGGATACATGACCTCCTCTACATCTTATGTTTCTCATACAAACTGGTGAAATAGTTATAGGCATAACCTCCAAGTCTAGGTGCACTCCCTAAAGGAGGTAGTCAAGACGATGCACATGATACAAACATACTTTATCCCCTTTCTCCACCCCCCAAATAACACATGCTGACCCAGACTTAAGCAACCTTAAGGCAATCTTGAAGGAAGAAAGAAATCTCAAAAGAGCCATGTGCAAATTGTGCTTTGCAGAAAGACTTGAATGGCTTGAATCTAGTCTACTTACTTTAATGAAGCTTTACCATCCACATCAATTAAATGGAAATACCATTGGTCATCTCTTGCCCATTCATTCATTTAACAAATATTTGTTACCTCCATCAAAACCCCTATGAAGACAATCAAAAATACCTATTGAGCAAAAAAGGGTAAGTTTCCTGAACTTACTGCAGCAAGCAAGAACACCACTTTTGCAGTCTTAAAATCTTTAAAGGTAGAAAATTAGGGGAGGATGTTTATAGGATTATAGGTTATATTGGTTACAGGTTATAGGATGCATCCCGAATGATTTTAAGGTAGTTCTTGAAAAGCAGAGAACCAGTGGGGATTGGGAAGAGTTAATGACATAACTTTGGATTGGTGTTCCCAGTGAAGTTGAGGTCTTGAAATGAGTATGGTGAGGAAGCTATTTTTCAAAGCAGTCCTGAGGAGCAAGCTCCCTGTTTTTATATGTCACCTGTTTTAATTAGTTTGTGGTCTTAGCTTCCTGGAACAAAACAAAAAAAAAAAAAAAATTTTTTTTTTTTTTTTTGCTTGGTCCTGGTATTACATAACACAGTAACTGAGATTTGTTTCGTTTCTCACCTCCTGCAATATGTTGGACGTTAATTTAGGAACTAAAGATATAGCTGTGAACAAGACAAGTTCTCTGCCTTCAAGAAGCTTCTACTCTAGCAAGAAAAAATAGCTTTGAATATGATATCACATAGAACAAATCTTTTGAAGATGTGTAAGTTGCTAGGGAAGTAAATATCAGAGCACATTCATTAATGAGGACATTATAAGAAAATGTCATTTTATAAATTGTCTTGAAGAGTCTAAAACATGATAAGAAGGATCCTTGAGAATGTCCACTGGCTTTTTGGTGTCTGGGCTTGAACATGAAAGACAGGAGGGGGTAGTTTACTATTTTTCCATTGTGACTTTGGAGTGATCTATAGGTCATCACTATAATCTATAGATTAAATGATTTCATTTAATTTTGCCCCAGATACTTTTAAGCCCCAGCTAGGAACTGCAACAGTCTTCACAAAATTCTACAGCAGACCTTGCCTCACCTTCTGAGTTTGGGAGGGCATGCATAAAGCAAGGAATAGAAGCTTGATGAAGACTATAATCTAAAAACTATTAGTTATAGTTAACCCAAACTGTCTGGGATTAAAATCTATAAAAATCTATAGTTTTTAGATTTCATAAATATTGCATTTTAGTAGGTCAGAATATCAGACATGCATGTTTAAGAATCACACCTAAGTGGTGTGATTGAAGTCTTGATAGAAGACTTTGGAGTCCAAAGGGCTTAATTCCTATATTGTTCATACAGGAAAGCAAATCTCACTGGCAATTGCAATCTAGAATTACGGAAGCACTAAAAGTTAAATAAATCTACTCAAGAAACGCAAATCCAGGAAAATAGGACAATTTAATTTCATGAAATTATTGCTTTGGCTCTGTCTATTCTGGCTCAGTTTTGACAGATCCTCTGGACAGATCATCCATGAGCCAACAACTCCCACCACTTTCTGCCCTCTCCAATCTGGCAGGCCCACTTGTACCCTTCTCCCTCCCCCACTAAAACTGGCTTCATCTCCAACATACCCATTTTGGAAATAGCCATCACACCAGGCCCACCAGGCAAACCTGCACTAAGATGTCCCCAAATGTTCTGGCCCGTCACTCACTAATACTGTGACCCTAAGCCTCTCAAATTCTTGTGCTTGACTTTCCTCACCTATAAAATGGGGGTACTAATAATATCTAGCTTGGAGAGCTGTTCTGAGGTTTAAGTAAGATAATGCATGAAAAGGTGTTAGCACAGTAACTAAAAAACAAAAAACTACGAATTTTAGCTGTGATTATTATTCATGCCCTCAACATGACTCTCCAATTTTGTCTTTTCTTGAATGCTGCTGAATCCAACAGAATCTTGACTCTCATCACCTCGCACCTCATATCTTATTATTTTAACAGCTTTCCCACTCGTTTTCTTACCACCAGTTTTGTCTTTTTTACACATCTTAGACAGTAGTAATTAATCATCTCCTTCTCTCAACTGCCCATCACATCAAGTTTCTGGCTTGTGTACATTCTTGTGCCTCACTTTCAAGGTTTTCTGTAACCTGACTCTACTAAACCAACCTAGACCCATTCTTAATTCACAATGAGTGTTCTCTTTTGGGTAGTTTTTAGTTGTAACCAATGGTTAGAGAAAGACAAAGCCTGTAGATCTTCTTTCTCAAGCCTTGACAGTCCAGGTACCTCAGAATGAAAGCAAGACTGAGAGTTGGTTCTATTACCTATGCAAATAGACATTTGACCCAGCCGAGATAGACATTTGAGACATTTGAACCAGCCGTATCACCTGTAAGCTCATGAAGGCCCATCTCTCTATTCTTTCTGGTGTTCCAACAGTGTTCTGTATGGAAAATTTCCTTGAAGCAGATTCTATGCTATTCCATTTCTTCCCCAGCCTTGAGATATAACTGACATAAAACATTGTGTAAGTTTGTGTATAACATGTTGATCTAGTACATTTATATATTGCAAAATAATTACCACCACAGCACTAACATCTCTGTCGCATCCCTTAATTACCATTTTTGTGTGTGTGGTGAGAACATTTAAGATCTACTCTCTTCGCAACTTTCAAGTATATAATACAGTATGATTAACCATCATTGCCATCTTATACATTAGATCCTCAGAACTTATTCATCTTATAACTGGAAGTTATAACCTTTGACCAACATCTCCCCATCTCCCCACCCTCCACTCTATTCTAATGGCAAGATTCAATTAACCTTCTGGTCTGAGTCAGACAATAGCCTCTGCTGAACAGTTGAAAATAGGACATGTTCAGAATCCTAAGCCTACAGGGCCTGTCCAAAGCATGTGGTCTGAGCTGGACTCCCTAGATCTTCATGCCTTCTTTATGTACCAGCTGCTATACCTCTACAAAATTTCCAGCCTGATACATCCTCATTTTGTGGACTTAAAAATAATTTCTAATATCTATTATAGTAATTAATAAAGCAACTGATATTAATTGAAATAAAGATAGTGAAGTTCTCTGCCTACCTGGGGCTCTAAATTTGGGGACACTGCATCATATCTTTCATATATTGACAAACCACCTCTGGAGTACATATTTCTAAGATACCTCAAATGTTAACTAATGGACCTTAGGGTATAGATTAAATTTACACCTTCTATGCTGAAGTATTTAACAATAAATTGCAGAACATCTAATGTACCTACCCCTGTTCCCCAACACACAAATTCATCTAGAGCAGGGTTTCTCAGCCTTGGCACTACTGACATTTTGGCCTATATAATTCTCTGTTGTGGGGAATTTGCATTATACGATGTTCGGCACATACCTGGTATCTACCCATGAAATGCCAGGAGCACCCTCCTCCAGCTGTGATAAGCAAAAATATCTACAAACATTACCAAATGTCCCAGAGAGGGAAAACTGCCCGAGTTGAGCACTACTGCTCTAATCTAGGCTTACTCCTGAAGGCCATCCCCAGCCGCCAGGCTATTTTTCTTTCTTTATTTTTGCTTACATGAACCCCCAGGCTTAGAAGTTACCTCTTCCACTCGCCTACTCACATATGACCCGTCCTCTAAGACAACAAATACCTCAAAAAAACTACATGAAGCTCTCAGAAGAGATTTGTTTGGTCCGGTGACGCAGTTTCCGGATCACTATAGTCCCCATAGGTCTGATTATCTTATAGTTCCTGACTCTTGCTACTAACCTCATTTATGTTACCTGCCTGGCCCTATAAGAATTTGCTGTGACACCTATACCTTAATATTAAGTATAAATCATTCTTCCATGAAATTTCCCACTCACTATGTCCATAGTCAACCTCTTCCTTCTCTGAAGAAGTTTTACACTCTGAAGAAAAAAAGAAATTCAACACATTCTGGTACCAAAAATTTCCTGCAGCTTAACTGGCTCCTGTTAACAGAAGTAAACTTTTAAACCAGGATATACAAAAGTCATTTATTCTTTAAAATAGTCACAGAAGGGCACCTGGGTGGCTCAGTCGTTAAGCGTCTGCCTTTGGCTCAGATAATGATCCCAGAGTCCTGGAATCGAGCCCCGTATCAGGCTCCCTGCTACCCGGGAAGCCTGCTTCTCCCTCTCCCGCTCCCCCGGCTTGTGTTCCCTCTCTCACTGTGTCTCTCTCTGTCAAAATAAATAAATAAAATATTTAAATAAATAAATAAATAAATAAATAAATAAATAAATAAACAAATAAAATAGTCACAGAAATCACAAGTTGGTAGGCTGGCTAAAAAATTATTCACCTAGTTAATATAGAGTATAAGCAGTCCTGTAATTTTGAGAAGATCAACACCCATAGAAGACAGAGTTCTTAATAAAAGTTCATGTGGGAGGGTCCATTTACATAGCAATCTATGAAGCTGTTTGTATTAGGTGAAGGGAACAGGTAAGTTGTGAACTCCTAGCTAAAAAAAATTTTTTTAACGCTCTTGTTTCTAAAAATAACCCCTATCATATTACATCAAGAACATCATAACAGCAAATGTTGACAAAATACAATGTTAAGTGAAACATGGCTGTTCTCAGCAAGGCTTAATAAACATAGCAGGAGTTACAACAAATTAGTGATTAATAAAGCACTGTAAAGATGCAATGATGTATCTGTGTATATATTATAAATGTAGGTTAAATCATGTAAAAATAGTCCTACCTGAATCCAATTTATAATATGTAAAGAAGGATTTACAGTTTTTCTTAAAATACAAATGAGATAAAAATTTGGCAACTTTATATGGAAGTATAGTTAACAATGCAAAAAAATATTCCTAGACTGAGATAATGTATAATGATCTTTGTGAATTATCTACTTTTGGTAAATATAAATAATGTCCATTGATTATCTCACCCCTCTCCTTTTCTCCATTCTGTGTCTCTTTTTTTTATTCCTATATCAAACATTTTACAATGTTACAGGCCAGCCATCCTCCCCCAAGAAAATCTCCTCTTAGATAATATGGCATTTACTGACTGACACAACCACCCTTGGAGGTAGTTATAGTCAGCTTATAGATGGGAAACAAAATATCAGAGAATTTAAGAGTATCATCTAACTTTTTAGGTAGAAAATGTAGAACCCAAGCTCAGGCATACCTGACTCCAAATGTACAGTCTTTAAGCTACTCATGCTGCTCATCAGTTTTCTCACTCTTAACAAACATATAGAGGTCAGTAGGGTCCACCTAGTTCAGTTATCTGTATTTAATTATCCTAAAGTGTTCTTTGTGTGAAATTTCCTGGCATGTTATGAGATAACCAGAACTTTATCTTTTTGAATTTATTTATTTGTACTTAAATTCAATTAACATATAATGTATTATTGGTTTCAGAGGTAGAGGTCAGTGATTCATCAGTCTTATATAATACCCATTACATCATGTGCCCTCCTTAATGTCCATCACCCAGTTACCCCACCCCCCCAACCTCCTCCCCTCCAGCAACCCTCCGTTTGTTTCCTATGCTTCAGAGTGAGATAACCAGAACTTTAGTTGAGAATAGATAACAAATATTCCCTAATGTGAGTAAGGTGTACATGGATATGTATAGAGATATTACTATATATGTTGGAATGTATAAAATAAATGAGTAACATCCATCATATGCATAACATTTCTAAGTATTCAATGAATGAAAATGAGGATCTGAATAAACTTCCATACCCCTCTCACAGTGGAACTGGTAAAACATTTTAATTAATGTGACTAGGAGAATAGTCTCCATTCTGGTCTGGGTTTCTCTCTCTTTTTTTTTTTTTGCATCCTCTTTTTCCTTAATGAATATTGCACTGTTTTTGTGTCATGCTGGCTTATTATGGAATGTGGGTTTATTGAGCATCAGGATCTTTCTTTTTCACACACTGAAAGTTCAATTATGAGCTCTGTCATTGTATTCTAAAAATATTTACTCATAATGACTACTCAGTATCTTCCAATCACTGTGTTAAATATGTTATGTCTATTATCTCATATCACATTTATAGAACCTTGCAAGGTAAATCTTTGTACTACCATTGTGTGGCTGAGGATGTCGAGGCTTACGGGTACTGTATGAATTCCAACGTCACACAGATGGTAGGGGGTAGGCTGGAATTCAGATGCTTCACATGCTAACCAAGACTCGTTCCCTTCCTCTGTTTAAGTGGCATTCTGGGTTCTGCGTGAGGCAACGATTCTTTGTGCCAAAGGAAAGAGTGCTTTAGTCAGTTCCCTATAAAGGAAGGAGGGCTATTGTTTTTCTATGGAGAAAAATACAACTTCCAGATTAATGATCAACATGAAAACAAATTATCATTGGGCAAATATTTCGTATGCATTAAATGTTTTCCAGGTACAGTGTTCAGGGGATGTTCTTGGTTAATTCTATCTAAATGGGGGTTACATTTTAGCCGTTTTATTTTATCAATTTCTACAGTATATACAATTTACACTTCTAATTAAGTTCTACAATTCATTTAGCTAATATCACTTTAAATGAATAATGTAAAATAATTTTAGCTATATAAAATAAATTAATTAAATTACATAGAACTTAATTTTTCCTTCAGTCTAACTAGATTCAAGGATATTAAAGGTCCTTAAAAATGCTTCAAGTGGAAATTTGAACTTCTAGTAGGAATGATATAATTCATATACTGAAAAGTGCCTTGTCATGTACAGATGAAACCTATGACCTCTTTTCACTATACTACACTGAGATTCCTAGGAAAGGAGAGGACAGATTCCCAGGGAAGGATTTTGCTAATCTGTCTCCAACTCCTATGTGGTTCCCACCGAAGGCTATGGTAGGCACTTACAAAGATGTAATTCTGTAATGTTATGAAGCTTACTGGCCTACCTGAGCTAAATTCACAAACTCCATTTTCTTCTCACCATGCTAAAACCAGCTGAATTATTATTTTTTATTTTTTATTGTTATGTTAATCACCATACATTGCATCATTAGTTTTGGATGTAGTGTTCCATGATTCATTGTTTGTGCATAA
>NW_027397116.1:15057423-15273742 GCF_003265705.2 Callorhinus ursinus
CCTCATATCAGTGAGGTCATATGATACAAGTCTTTCTCTGATTGACTTATTTCACTCAGCATAACACCCTCCAGTTCCATCCACGTCGTTGCAAATGGCAAGATCTCATTCCTTTTGATGGTTGCATAATATTCCATTGTGTATATATACCACATCTTCTTTATCCATTCTTCTGTTGATGGACATCTTGGCTCTTTCCACAGTTTGACTATTGTGGACATTGCTGCTATAAACATTGGGGTGCATGTACCCCTTCGGATCCCTACATTTGTATCTTTGTTAAAACCAGCTGAATTATCTGGTCTTCAAAGCAAGACAGGTTTACTCTGCCAGTCTAAGGCCTAGAGGAATTATTATGTAGTGATTTTCCAGGGTTTTTTTAAAGACTTTATTTATTCAGTTTAGAGAGAGAGCATGAGCAGGAGGAGGAGCAAAGGGAGAGAGAAAAGCAGACTCAATGCTTGTCATGGGACTCGATCCATGACCTCAAGATCATGACCTGAGCTGAAATCAAGAGTTGGATGCTTAACCTACTGAGCCACCCAAGCACCCCTCAGGTATTTTGTTGGGTTTTTTTTTAAGCCTAATTAAATGTTGTTTTAAAGTTTATATCAAGAAATTTATTTTGCAGTGGAAATTTACCCCCTGGATACTTAGTCAAGTTTTTTTTTCCCCCTAAATATTTATAAGGCAGTATGCTGGAAGTCACATATCAGAGATCTATTACAATACAACTTTTAATAGAAAAGCGAGTGCATTTTAGCCAAAATCCACATACTTGGCATGGGATGACTACATCTACTATTTTCAGTTAAATACTTCCTCTACCTGGAGAGTTTCTCGTCCTGGAAGGCATTTCAAAACATGAAGTGCTAATATCTTTTTTAAAAAAATAGAGTGAGTGAATGAGTGAGTGACAATCTTCTAAAACCCTTGCCAGGAAGAAGAGAAATGCTAAATATAGATTGAGAAAATCCATCTGATTTGGGAGATTAAATCAAGCCTGTATAAACACCTGAAGTCATATAGCAACATTCTACCACAAACCAGTCAATTGTTACATTTTCAAAATTCTGTAATTCCTGTTTTATCATATGCTTTTTATAATCACTGTGCCCTTTTCCAACAATTCACCAGGTCCCCAAATTATTGATCTTTACATAAATTGATAAAGCTCAGAAAAACTGATTCACTAGCTAAAAGGGGTAATCCTAGGGGTGACTGGGTGGCTCAGTTGGTTAGGTGTCTGCCTTTGGCTCAGGTGTGTTCCCAGGGTCCTGGGAACAAGCCCCACATGGACCTCTCTGCTCAGCAGGGAGTCGGCTTCTCCCTCCCCCTCTGCTTGCCACTCCACCTGCTTGTGCCTTGAGTTTTCTCGAGCTCTCTCTGTCAAATAAAAAATAAATAAAATCCTTTAAAAAAATGAGAGTATTCTAGTGAAAAAGAAAATAGCAAGTATTCTCACTTAAGTTTCAAAACACTAACTAAATTCCAGTGTCATATAGCATTAATTCTAACACTCAGTGATCCTCTGTAACATTACATCATCTTTCTGATGCACAAACATGTCTGATCTTTATAGTCATTCCTTGAGGAGACTGTTATTATTATAATCTCCATTTTATAAATGAGTAAACAATAACTCAGAAAGCTGAAGTGTCTCCTGGGAATTAAACTCAGGTTTCAGACTAGATGTGCTTTCTAAAGCAGGCAAGCCCTTTTAAAAATTAGGATAAATCATTACTGAAGAATGAGGATTAAGGTCATACTGTACTTTGGAAAACCCACCTGTTGTTCTGTGTGTAGTGACTCTTCTGTGGTTCTATAAAACAAGACTATTTCCACAGTCTTTCTTATGCTGGTATAATAGTAACAAAAAGGTTAGATTGTCTGATTATGGTGAACTTTATTTAATAACACACCCTTCATAAACTTCTATCTCAATAGTAAAGAGGTTACCTTCATATTTGGAAGTTTTTAGTTGCAGAGTAATAGTCATTGCCCAAGGAAGAAACCAAAACGATATGACTTAAGTTTCTTAGCAAAAGTGTTTTTTTAATATATGCAATGTTTTTGCATTTGTAAATAATTTACTTCCCCCATCACCAGGTATATTTTAGCAATAATGATAACTTAAATCTGAACCTATCAATAAGATTAAAACAGGCAGGATTCTACATGCATTTTTATTTTATGAATCTGACATAATGGAATTTAGGCCTCACACTGAGATTTCTAGAGCACCCTGGACCTAAAAATTTACATTTTAATTAGCACTAACTGGATGGAGTTGCAGTAGAATGCAGCGTGGTTGACTACTTGCTTTATGTTGAAGCTCAATCTGATGGATCTATTGTCTTTCACACCTTCAACTATGGGTCTGACTAAGCTACAAATTAGTACTTTGAAAGTATTTATTGATTGCTGCTTTTAACCCTCTCTGTAGTAATTACCTGCCGTATATTCCTACCCACTCATATGCACACACACGCGTAAACATATGCCGATGCACACAGTGCAGCTGGACTCATTGATAACCATTTTAAATATTTTAAAAGTTCAATGCTTTTCTCTTTAACTCTCTGAACAATTTCATCTCCAATTACCCACATTCATGGGCAACTTCTAAATCTACATCTCTTGTTTTGTGCATTCTCCTTAACGCCAAGCCCACATACCCTGTTTTCAGGTGGACCTTGGCAATATGAATGTTCCCAGAAGCAGATCAATTGCCTCACATCTTCAAACTCCTCCTCTTCCAAATCCGCTCTTCCTCCTGCATTCGTCTCCTGATATGGCCTCTTCGTGCTCCCAGGTGTCCATGTCTGAAACTTCAGAATTTCAAATCATCTCCCCGCCCCCTTCACCCTCCTCCTCTAATCAGTGTCTTCTAATCATTGCTTCCATTTCCATGGTGCCCCCTGCATTCATTTCCGCAGTGTCCCCAACCTCCCTTTCCTAGTCTAGCCCTCAACACCTTTCACCTGGCTTCACCAAATTTCCTACTATCCATCCCTCCAGGAGCCCAGGCCTCTTCTCCATCCCTTATCCCTCTCTGAGTCAGAGTTACCTTCCCAAAATTAAGATCTGGCCCTTTCATGCCTCCCAAAATTTGCACATCTCCTAACATCCAAAAAATAAGATTCAAATATCTGGTTCGGGTATTCAAGAGCTCTCTCTATGTGACCTCAACACAACTTTTCAGTTTTATCTCCCAGCCTACTGCTTTTTCTTGGTCTGTACTGTGAACTAATCATTATTCCAATGCCAAGTACA
This sequence comes from Callorhinus ursinus, assembly GCF_003265705.2. Classification (NCBI taxonomy): domain Eukaryota; kingdom Metazoa; phylum Chordata; class Mammalia; order Carnivora; family Otariidae; genus Callorhinus; species Callorhinus ursinus. The sequence continues at coordinate 15,060,700 of NW_027397116.1, forward strand.
CATTTTCTGTTGCCTAAGACTGCTCCTTTTAGCTCAGCTATCACCTCGATGGCTCCTGCCCTTCCTTAACTTCCGTTTTGAAATCTTAGCTACTCTCATAGCCTCTAACTTGAAATTCTTCTCAGTTCCCTGAGTCAGAATCATTTCCTTCTCTTGTCTTCATTACACTTTGTTTGCATCTCTGCCATGGTACCGATTACAGATCACTTTAAATTATATTAGGTTTTATTCAATCCAATAAACATTTATCGAGAGTCTTCCCTGTACCGGTCAGGACTAGGAAAAATAAAATGAGTCAGACAGCATGTCTCCTCAAAAATTTACAGTCTAAACCATAGACTAAGCAGGCAAATTTTGTGTCACAAGAAAGATACAAACAAGGTACTGCGAAGGCTTCAATGAGGTAAATCTTTGTCTTCCTTTCCCAGAGAAGGCAAGAACCACCTTTCTCCTTCTCTCTCCTTTTCTTTCTTCTTCTCTCTCTCCTCTCCCTCTCACACGGTAACACACAACATACACACATACAATTGTGTGTGTCAGACAGTCAATATTTATTGACTGCAATTTTTTAAACTCAGTAGATTGATCAGAGTAGGTTGACTGCATGTTATGGGCTGAATTGTATCTCCTCAAAATTCATGTGTTGAATTCAAGACCTCTAAAACCTCAGAATGTAACTGTATTTGGAGATAGGGCCTTTGAAGTGATGACGAAATTAAAATGAGACTGTTAGGGTGGGCCCTGATCCAATCTAACTGGTGTCCCTGTAAGAGGAAATCTGGAGACACAAAGAGACACCAGGGGTGTGTGCTCATAGAGGAAAGAAGACTATGTAATGACATGGGGGCCATCTGCAAGCCAAGGAGAGAAGACGCAGAAGAAACCAAGCTTGCTGACACCTTGTTCTTGGACTTCTAGTCACCAGAAGTGTGAGAATTACATTTCTGTTACATAAGCCAGCCAGTCTATGGTATTTGGTTATGAAAGCCCTAGGAAATTAATACGCTGCATAGCCAAAGAATTGCAGGGGCAAAGGGGGAAGCTGACACTAAGAGAAAACTAACTAGAAAATAAGCACATAATTGAAAAAATAAACTACATAATTTGTGTGGTCTACATATTATAAAAGCAAAAATAATAGTCTGACTGGGTGAGGTTCACATAACCAAAGAGAATTATGATACCCCGCATATTTAAACGTGAGCTTAATTAAGGATTCCCAGTCATTTTGCCACAATTTTTTCCTTATTATTTACTTTCTACCTTGGGCTACAAGTATTTTTTGCTAATTGTACTTGCTTGTTTGCCTGATGCATCAAACAAAATGTATATTATTTTCCTACATATTAAAGAAAATGTGGGGGGAAGGGAGTGTATACCCAAGTATATTTTTTCATCAAGATATGATTAGCTTGACATTTCAATTAATCTGTGCAGTCACATTGCAGGCAAGCACATGATTCTAGTAGGCTTTTTAAAACACTGGAAGCAGCTTGAATAACATTCCCCTTTTCAACTTTTTTGGATCATTAATAGTTTATTAATTAATATAATTAATTATATCCAGCTTGATTAATATATCCACCTTGATTAATATAATTAATTAATTATATTGAGCTTGATTAATATATCCAGCTTGATTAATCAAATCACTAAAGGCCATACTCTTCAGTGTCTGGCATAGTGTTTTACTAATGCATATATGAATTTGGGCTTTCTTTGAGAGTACATTCCCAAAAAGTCTTCCTAAATGACTTTATACTAAAATGGTATTTAAAAAAATGTTTAATGCTCTAATCTTTTAAAATATATATGCATAGCATTCTTACTTCTTGCCAAAAGTAAATAAATACAGTGGACCCTTGAACAGCACAGCTTTGAACTGCGTGGGTCCATTTATATGCACTTTTTTGATAAATATGGCACAGTGCTATGAATGTATTTTCCTTATGATTTTCTTAATAACATTTTCTTTTCTCTAGCTTACTTTATTGTAAGGATACAGTATATAATGCATATAAGATACAAAATACATATTAATTGACCATTTATGTTATCAGTAAGGCTACTGGTCAACAGTAGGCTATTAGCAATAGGCTACTGGGGAGTCAAAAGTTATACATGGATTCGTAACTGTGTGGGATCAGGGTTGACATCCTTAACTTATATTTTGCTCAAAGGTCAACTATAAATACAAATCCATGGCTTGATGGCATAGCCTATGATGTAATGTACATGATAGAAAGACTGTTGAGCCACTTTTATTTATCTACAGTGAACAAAATACAAACTCTTGTGTAACAAATGAGTTGTAAGTGAAACTAAACATAACTTACCAAATTAGTAATACAATTATAATGTAAGATTCATTTGACCAACTGACCAGGCCTAAGCATTTACTGTCTATGATTGTTAAAAATAATGACATATACCCATTCATATCAAGTTCAAAAGAAACCAAACTTCTTCATTGGCACCATGTTCTAGTGATACCAGGATGGATGTTTATGAATAACAACTCTACCATTGTCAAAATTCTCAGTTGACTTTGTATAATTCATTAGTTGATGAAATACATTATTAAAGAAAAAACAAAATGAAATCTAGACCACTAAATTGACATTTTCTGTTAATTCATTTTCTTGATTATAATAGTTGCAAAAAAGCAACTGATTTAATTGTCACATAATCAATCTATCTTAAACATTAAAATAGTGCACATAAAATTGTGTTACTACTTAAAGCAGTTTGTTCAAATGATGATGATCCTTCTAGTGAAGCAGCTAACTAATAGTGAGGACATTTATGGGACACTAATTTCTCCATTTCTAAATGAAGCTTGTCAGGCTACTCCAAGAGATCTATCTATAGGTTGTCCTTTGTACAAAGGGACAAAGCCAATGGGGTGGGTGGGGGCTGAAAGCCAGCCTGAGCCAACTGCCTAAGCCATGTACCTATAGGCCTCCAGAAGCCCGGGGGAGGTGCCTCGGACTAACTCACACAAAGGGGCCCTTTATGCCCTAGTAGCCCTGAGGCTGTCACTTTCATCAACTAAATGAGGCTAAAATTTCCACATATTCTTAGAATCCAGTCTAACAAATATCTAAATAGAACATGACTCATGAGCCAATTAAACCTTTCGAACATGATTTGAACTTAAGCAATTGTAAATAGTTTTAAAATTGTGCATGACTTTTTTTCGCAAAAGATAAATATTATATTCTAAATAATTCTTGAAACTTTATAAACTGCCACCATTTGATTCAGCACACTAACAGAAGAGAAAGGCAATGTGTAACCTCTATCTTATATTTTTTAACATTTTGCAACAAAATGATCTTCTCAACAATTGCAGCAAGTAACGTGATGGAGTATCTAATCACTGAATCCCACCTTCCTTTTATGTCCTCTTTAAGAAGCTAACTATGAGCAAAACTATTAGAACCACAAGAATAAACCACATACCCAGCTGAGTATTAAGACAATTTAGAACTAAGTCCTCATGAAAAAAACAAATAAAGATTATTTCTTTTTAGTCAGTCCTTATTTCAAAATTCTTTTTTTTAAAGTTTCAGCCAGGTTAACAATCTAAAAAATTTACAACTGCTTCTTGGATAGTGAGGTAGTCTGTGAGGTGGGGGGAAAGGTGGGGAATGGTATCTAAATTGCTGCCCTTCACTTATTCAAGAGGCATATATTTTCTGAGCATTTTTTATATGCTTTGGCGCAAGTAAAGATTAAGAGCATGTAAAGATTAAGATTAAGATTAAGCATGTAAGGATTGAGTGACCTTAACCCTTTAGCAATGTCCTTAATCTATTGGAAACTGAAATTCTTATCATATGTCAAAAATTTCACAAGACTAGTTGAGTAACATTTTGTTTCTTTTTATTCATCCACCCCACTGAATTTTGTTGACATGAATCTTTGAGTTATTTTTGCTCAGAGGATATCTTTTCGTAAGTGTTGCCTTTTGTTTTATTTTATTTATTTTCTTTTCTTTTATTAACCTTTCATTTCTTCAATTTGTTCTTAGGCTTTCTAGTCGAAACACGTTCATTTCACTAACATTCTCTTCATCATTAACTGTTCAACTATCTTTAAATACTCTTGTATATTTCAGCAAAGGAGATGTGGTCATTGTGGGTATATGTGTATATATTTTAGTTTGTAAAACTCCATCAAACAGTGCCAGGAATAAAGTGCAGATTATGGACTATATGTCAGAGGTTTAACTGAGAACTCAGTCAATCACATTATATTGATTAAGAATGAATCAAATTATCTGTGATAAAATGCTTGCATTCATACACTTTTAGCCAAAAAAAAGTCAAATTCCCTCTTAACAAAAGCCACAGTTCTAATAAATTCAAGTACATATTCATAAGATGACGTTCCTTAAATAGTAATGATGCAACTGATATTTGTTTGATGTTTATTATAACAATTAGCTTAATACACTGTGCTTTAACTCATTGATAACGTCAGGTCCTTCTGAGATAGGTAAAACTATTTGCTAATAACTTGGATGGTGTTTTGTAATTAAATTAGTGCTTTCAAATGTCTTCCTATTTTTTAGCTTCAATGTTAAATAACACCTTCCCAAAACTCTTTTTAGTTTTCTATGACTGCTATAAATATTAGATAGATAGATGATAGATAGATAGATACAGATAGATAGACAGATAGATAAATTTGTCAGAGTTCTCCAGAAAAACAGAACCAATAGGATATGTATAAATAAATAGAGAAAGAGACTGAGATCTATCTTAAGGCTCATGAGATTGTAGGCACTGGTAAGTCCAAAGTCACATCAGCAGGCTGGAGATTCTGGGAAGAGTTAATATTAAAGCTTGAATCCACAGACAGTCTACTGCAGAATTTCCTCTTCCTTAGGGAATGGCAGTCTTTTTATCCTAAGGGCTTCAGTTGTTTGGATGAAGCCCACCATTATGGAAGGTAATCTGCTTTACTCAAAGTCTACTAATTTAAATACTTATCTCGTCTAAATAATACCTTCGCAACAACATCTACAGTGTTTGATCAAATATCTAAGTCCCATGGTCTAGCCAAGTTGATACATAAAATTATCAAAGATCTATAAATGATTGATATATCGAGAGAGAGAGAGAGAGAGAGAGAGAGATGTCATCACAGATAGATGTTTAATAGTAGTAGTAGTAGTAGTATTAATATTATGTCTTTCTTTTCCTCTTTAGCTCTAGGTATTGCTTTTTTACTAAAGGTGTTTTATGTGCCTCTGTCACTGCTCACTCCCCTCTGCTTTGATTTCCCATTTCTAACCTTCTGAGGGATGGATTAAAAAAAGAAGAGGAGTTCTGAATGTAAAATGGAAGGAAAAGGCCCGTAAGTGACAGCTGGAGTGTTCATCTATAAATAAGAGTACATGTGGGTTTTGCGTTACTGTATTTGGTTTTCCAAAAGTCTTTCTTATTTTTTTATATGTCTTTTTATTTTGGTGATTGAGTTTGCCAGATACGTGAAAGGTAAAACATCAATGAGACTTTTGTAAGAAGTTATTATTAACCCATTTTTAACATAGAAAATATATAGAAAATTTACTGTAATGATTTGACTTGCAACTATAACTACCACTTGTCTTCATAAAATATAAAATTGATACCTTACAAATTTCTATTCATAGATACTATCCATATTCACTGATTTCATTTACCTTCTATTCTTTCCAGAACATGATTTGCCTTTTATTTGCTTCACTTACTAATCAAGGTAATCTGAGATAAATAAAGCAAATCAAATATCAAGACATAAAATCTGTTTTAATGCATTACAACAGCCGGAAGAAAGAAGTTAAATAGTTCCATATCTTTTAAAAATCTAATAATAGTGCCCTTTTCAGAAAAGTGCATTCGATATCTTGATGAGTCAGATTTATGCTGTTTTAAGAATTTAAAGGAACATTTTGACCTACAGTACATAATATCCTGAAACCACATCACAGCTCAACTTTCTTATACTTCTTATTAATCTTACATAAAATCTGATAATTCAAAAATAACAAGAATTTTAATTAGTTAATGGAAGGCCCTCATATTGATGAGGGATAGAAGCAGAAAAATGTTCACCTTCAGTCCAGAAGGCTGACCTATAGCCTCCATAGTTCCAATAAGGATCAAACACGTCCTGGTTGCTACATTCTCACAGGGTCTCCTGACTGCCTGTCCATCTCACCGATAGTTAATATCGAACGGAATGATAAGTACCAGAGAAATCTTGTGAAAGTAGTTTTGCAAGTAGAAATTCGAAGAAGACATTTATGATCTGATATTCCCTGCACATCCTCTCTTCCTTGAGCACTAAGCATATAACCACCAACTTCGTACAGCAAAAGTGCAGCTGTTTATGCCAACAGAGCCTGTCCCCATGCTACTTAAATAAACTTACTAAGTTGCACCATACAACATCTCAAGAATTCTTTCTTGGCCACTGCGCTCAATGATCCCACACCAATATTAACATTTGTTATGATTTCAAACCAAATATTTAGAAGATGGTTAATATTTTTATTTATTCTCTTTATAAAATTAACTTCTCAAGTTTCTTTCAGTTGTTCAACACTACAGACCATAATCAAGATGGAAACCAGTCATCAGCATTTCAGCTTCCTGGAATTTATTATAATTAATCTTTGAATACATTAAGTCAAAATGTTGAGACGTTTAATAGGTAAAGTAACATAACAATAAAAATGTTTAACTAAATACCATCACTATTTCCAAATCTATAACGTAAAAATAATTCCAAATGACCTATAAGTAGAGTTGCTTGTGATTAATATCTGCAAGTATCACTTGTAATTAATGTCTGGTTTATCTTCTCAGTTTTTCACTCTTGTAAGGTCATAGACAAGAAGCCAGATACAGACCTCAAATCAAAACTCTTTGTTATGGACCAAAAGTCATCTGCCTCATTTTTAGTATTTGTTCACCTTTATATTATATTCATTATCCATTATAAATAGATCAAGCCCAACATCAAAGTCTTCACTTACCTAGATGTTCCATTGATTTTTTTTTCCCCTGCTGTACATGTGACTTAAGAACACGTTTACTTAATATCAAATCTTTTTCTGTTTCTTGTGTCAGAAAGCACCAAGTAAGTAAATGGAAAATCATTACCAGTAGGAGAATGCTTGCCAAAATCAGTGAACATGAATTACAATGGCCCTCCAATTTAAAAATAGACTGACTTTTAATTATCTTTGAAGGCAAATGAAATAACAATGACATTTAAAATGATGTCTCAAATAAAGCATCTTTCTTCAGGATATAAGAAAAAACAGAGCACTATCTGAAAATATTTTCCAGAGCCCAGTCAGGCAGCATTATAAACACTTAAAATCAGAATTTCTTTCTTTTTTTTAAGATTTTTAAAATTATTTTTATTAATTTGACAGAGAGAGACACAGCAAGAGAGGGAACACAAACAGGGGGAGTGGGAGAGGGAGAAGCAGGCTTCCCGTGGAGCAGGGAGCCCGATGCGGGGATCCATCCCAGGACCCTGGGATCATGACCTGAGCCGAAGGCAGATGCCCAATGACTGAGCCACCCAGGCGCCCTCAAAATCAGAGTTTCTGCCTCAGACATTATAAAGTCCAGAAACAGAGAGAACTTGTCAGAATAGGATCTAGATCTCACATACTGCTCCTGTCACTCTCTCCACGTGGCTGACAGGAGATATTTGGATCTTACCAATAGGTGCCCCAACGGTCAGCTCTCAACAAAGCTGGATAAATGCACCTTCTTCAAAAGGTAGGTTCAAACAGAAGTGCTCCATGACAAAACTGACCTGGGTGCCAAATGTGATAAGGTCTTTGATTTAATAACACAGACACTGCTGGGACACCTGGGTGCCTCAGTCAGTTAAGCGTCCAATTCTTGATCGAGCCCCGCATTGGGCTCCACGCTGAGCATGGAGCCTACTTAGGATTCTCTCTCTCCCTCTTCCCCTGTCCCTCCCTGCTCGCATTCTCTCTCAACACACACACACACACACACACACACACACACACACACACACACACACACACGCTGCTCTCAGGTCCGAGTGTCTTGACTAGAATTATGTAGTTCCAGTGTCAGCTACTTCCCAGTCAACACCAGCGCTTCCCTTCAATCTCCAGACCCTGTGGCTAAACCTCATCCACTAGTCACATGCACTCTGGTCAAGATGAATTCACTCTCAGGAGCCTCAGCGCTCTTTCCTACAAGCAAGCTATAATGAAATTTTCATTAATCAATTAAAAATGTGTAACACCTCTGAATTTCAAAAGGAAGGCATTGGTGTGGGTCCCTTTCCTCAGAGGAAACTTCTTTACTTCTGTGTAAATTTATGGCGACAGAGAAATTCATAATGGAGGGTTTCTCCCAGCGACCTCTGGCAGCAACTAAATGCCACAGTTTAACAGATGTCAGAAAAGTGAAGTAAAATCCACCCCCTACATCCTGGGCAGATATTCTGGCACATCTAAAATGTCTTTTTTCAAAGACAATATATATAAAATGCCTTGCATGTAACTGTTTACTGAGGAAAGGTACCTTTCATGTCTAATGAAAAGGAGCTCTTGCTATTAGGAACACAATCACATAGTGTACAGATTCTGCTGGGCAGGTTTTTAATCAGGTACAGAAATAACCACATGGGATAGCAACCAGCATATTTCCATTTCCTAAGATGTCCACATACTCATGTAAAAATCAGAGCTATCGGTACAACACAAACTTTTGTAATAGTCCAGATCAAGCTCTTTCTATTTTTCCCCATCTCTAAATTTTCCATTTGCAAGTAAGCGCCCATCATGTGTTAGTTAACAATATAAAATGATAACAGTGCATATTTTCACCAGTAACTAGAATTATCCTGCCTGTATAGATTCTTGGGGGGGGCAAAAAAAAGAGACAAAGCTCATAAAGGTAGACTAAATTGAAATCAAAGCCTTGTCCCCTGGATAAATACCTCAATTGTGTGTATACCCTATTCTGTTCACTGACAAGTAAAACAGAAAACCATACCTTCGTTTAAATCCTACTCTAGAGTTAAACTCTCTTTCTCATTTGTCCAAAGAGACTGGAAGATGAGAGATGCTCAAGAATGGAATGTACTTCATCAGTTGGAGTCAGCCTGACACTAGCATTCCAAGTTCTGGTTCCCCCGTAGGTATTTAAGAAAGCTGATGACAAGGACACATAGTCAAAGTCTTGTCTCCCCAAATACATAATAATAAAAACAGTTACATTTACGCAACCCTTACTGTGTGCGAGAGACTGCTCTAAGCACGGAGTGAAAGAGAGAGAGAGAGAGGAAGTGTGTGTGTGTGTGTGAATGAGTATGTGTCATATACTCTTCACAACAATCCTCTGAGGAAGCTACTATTATTATCCTTATTCTACAGATGGGAAAATTAAGGTCTAAGTGTATATACTGCTTGGAAGTGGCAGAGCCGACATTTAAACCCAGGCCATCTGAGCTCTGGGGTACATGCTTTTAACTGCTACCCTCTACTGCCTGATGGAGTGGACATTTCCCCAAGCAGGACACCCATCGGAGGCCCCACCTGAAATCATTTTCTGGAAGACCACCAGAGGAAGTGTTATTATGTCCTATTTTTTCAGGTGATGCTATGGCATTAGGATTTTCAGACTTACAGTGCCTGTAGCTCATACTGGCAGAGCTCCTGTGTCACTTTGAGAAGTCCAAAGATTCAACTGGTCACTTAATTAGGCAAAAGCACAAGTTTAACTTCTCGTTCCCTGGCAAACACTGCACTGAGCACTAAAAACTTACAAAGGTAAGGCAAAAATGGTCTTTGTACCCAGATACTGCTGTGGGCTGAATTATATCCTCCCAAGTTCATATGTTGAAGCCCTAATCCCTAATGTGATAATATTAGGAGATGGGACCTTTGGGAATCATTAGGTTTAAATGAGGTCGTAAGGGTGGGGCCCTCATAATGGCATGAGTGCCCTTAGGAAAAAAGATACCTGAGAGTCTCTCCCTCCCTCCCTCTCTCTCTCTCTCTCTCCTTCTCATATGTGAGGACACAGTGAGAAAGTGGCCACGCAGACACCTGGATCTTCAACTTCCAGCTCTAGAACTATAAGAATATCAATTTCTGGTTTTTAAGCCACCCAGTCCATGGTATTTCGTTACGGTAGCTCAAGCTAAGACAAACACAGATGGTGTTTAATGACAAAAACAGGACAGACACTTAAATCTGTGTGTTCACAGAAGAGATTCATTCAGGGGCAAAAAACCATATTTAGAGATTTAGAAATATTTAGAGATATTTATGTATTGTAATAGAGAAGGTAAATAGGGAAGGATGAATGTTTGTCATTAAGGCAGATAATGATCATCCTTTTTAAAATTGCTACTCCTTACTGAATATGGAACATAACGTTTTCTCATTTAATCCTCAAAACAACCCTATGCAAAACTGAAATTTAGACAGACTAGGTAATTTCCCCAGAACACAGAGCAGTAACCTCAAGACAAAGACTAGACCCTAGCTCTAACTGCAAGCCCCCGGCCCTGCCCGGATCATAGAGAAGGTTGCCAGATAGATCTGGGTTCTTCTGGCAAAGCTTCCAGAGCAGCTGAAATCTAGAAGAGAAAAAAGCCAGCAAACAATGCCTAGATTCAAGGCTTCCAGAAAGAACAGTAAGGCACCCCTTTTACGCTCCTGCCAAGACAAAGGAAAATAGCAGCTTCTTCTTTGTAAAGCAATTCTCCCTTTTAATTCAATCCAGGATGAATACAAATACAGCATCAACCAAAGCTGCATGTGGAGAGGACTGTCATTCCTAAAAGGTTCTGAAAGGAATTTTGATCAAAGATAATTATGTGCTTGGTTATTCATTCTCAGGTCACATTCCTTTTCAGGTAAGTGTGAAAACTGGTAACAATTTGGTGCTTAAAATTTATTAACAGTGTATTTTACCAAGATTTTGAGTTTAAAATCTAAAGTACTCTATTCTCCTTTCACTCAGAAAACCTTGTTTTTAAGTAACTTAGTTGAGGACTGAAAAGTTTGGAAGCTCCTATTGAGCCATTGTGTGGTATATGGCTGTATTTTTTTCTGAAGCTCTCTGCGCATTTGAGCATTTTGTTCTCAGAAACAGCCCAGTAGTTAAGAAAAATTGTCCCACCAATCAGTAAAGGCATTCTTTTCAACCATCTGGCAGGCTTTTAAAATGGATGATTTTTTTCATTTTTTTTTCCCAGCCAAATGATTTCAACACAGTCTTCTACCAGATGTCTTCTGTTTCTGAACAAATGATGATAGGAAGCAATTTCTGTCTCTCCACAAAGGTATAAATAGTGAATAATCTTGGCTCCATTTAAAGTGTAATGCAACAAACTGTGGTACCCTAAACTGTAAGACACTATTCAATTTTCTCTCCATTTTCTCATGGATATTTTCTATTTCCCAAGATTATTCTAAAGAATAAGGAAAATGATACATTCAGAGATAAACAGATAATAAATGTTGGCCTTATTTGTTTTGTTATAAGAATAAGTTTTACCTTGGGAATTTTAAATAATTCATAAATATGAGTAGAATTCAATCCTATAATCAAATATGCCATAAGAAAATGTTCAGCTGATTAGCATTTAAAGATACAAATAATTCTTGTGGTTCTGCATGCTAACTAAGCAAACTCAAATTTATATTAATAAGTGAACTTTTTTTTAAAGATTTTATTTATTTATTTGACAGAGAGGGACACAGAGAGAGAGGGAACACAAGCAGGGGGAGTGGGAGAGGGAGAAGCAGGCTTCCCACGGAGCAGGGAGCACGATGCGGGGCTCGATCCCAGGACCCTGGGATCATGACCTGAGCTGAAGGCAGCCGCTTAACTGACTGAGCCACCCAGGCGCCCCAATAAGTGAACTTTTTTCAATTTTTACACAAATTACTTTTATGTGTCAAATGACTTATAGCCCTCCTCTTTCCAAAAGAATTTAAAATAGATTACAACAAAAGATACAACAGAGAAAAGTAGAAAATTTCCAGACAGAGGACTAAAAAAAGATGCAAACATTTTTACTACAAGAAAACACATTGATGCCACTAAAATTCAAATCTGGTTTTCTATATCCTCATAATAAGGTCCAATAATGATAGATAGAATAGTAAATCATGTGTCTGCCATTATATCACTATTGCATAGAAAGAAACATGTTAACTCTTTAAAGAACTTTTCCTGACACTAAATTCAAACCAAGAGTTTATAGGTTAAGGGAAGAGAAATGGTGAATTAAATATATATATATATATGTATATGTATATACATATATATATATATTTTCTTAGAGACCCTTTGAACAATATTCAAAACATAAACCAGAGGGGCGCCTGAGTGGCTCAGTCGTTAAGCATTTGCCTTCGGCTCAGGTCATGATCCCAGGGTCCTGGGATCGAGCCCCGCATCGGGCTCCCTGCTCCGCGGGGAGTGCCCCTCTCCCCCTCCCACTCCCCCTGCCCGTGCTCCCCCCTCAATGTGTCTCTCTTTGTCAAATAAATAAAATCTTAAAAAAAATAACATAAACCAGAAAGTCTATGTTTTTAAGTTTTTTATATGCAATATTTATACGCGTATTACATAATACACTGCTGCTTGATTTATTCAAGTAAAAAAAAACCTCCATATATACAGACACCATTGTGCATATGTTATTTAGTAACATGAACTCTTTTTTTTTTAAGATTTTATTTATTTATTTGACAGAGAGGGACACAGCGAGAGAGGGAACACAAACAGGGGGAGTGGGAGAGGCAGAAGGACACTCCCCGCGGAGCTGGGAGCCGGATGCGGGGCTCGATCCCAGGACTCTGGGATCATGACCTGAGCTGAAGACAGCTGCTTAACGACTGAGCCACCCAGGCGCCCCAGTAACATGAATTCTTGATTAGAAAGTGATCTGTGTCAGATAAGGAAAGAATCATCCATCTTATAGAATCCTGGTCATAGAAAGAAGTTCACACTGTTTATTGTTCTTTCATTTTAGATAAAAGTTTCCAACGATATTCCTCACTGCTCTTCTCCACCTCTGTAACTGTGCTAAATGTCTTGTCCATACACTTCTTGTTCTTTTTGCTCCTATGCCTGGTCACCTGCCTGCTACAAGGCCCTTCCCCAGTATGTGTTCAAGCAACACATCTTCAAGCCCACCTAGCCTTCAAGAGTAGCTTACTGGTCCTCCTCCAAAATCACTTGCTTTCTTCATTGTTCCAATTAAGAACTGTGCTCTCCTGAACAAGTCTCTAAAAATTAAATCTATCTCCCAGAGAATTGGAGAATCCCTCAGTTCGCCCCAAGTCTTCATGTGCAGTGTTTCTGAAAAATCTCCCTCTTGGGGAACGTCCATTGCATTTCACATGTTCCTCTTTGTGGGACTAATAAAAATCTCCCTTGTGTAATGGATAGCATGGTTCAGTTCCTAGGCCTGATGGTGGAGGGAAGGTCTATTGGTTGCTGGTCAGGACTCAGCACTTTACTCAAAGCCTCACTATGATTCAGGTCCTTACTATTGTTTCTTTTTTAACAGCTTTATTGAGGTATAATTGACATACAAGAAACTGCATACATTTGAAATGTAAAATTTACACTTAAGTGTGTTTATAAGTGTGTTTTGACACATTCGTGCAACTGAGAAACCATCAGGCCAATCAAGATAATGAACATTTATACCCACCACCCCTAAAAACTTCCTTGTTCCCCTCTGTGATCCTTTTATTCAAAAATTCTTTCTTCAGTTAGGTTGCCATGTAATTGCCACATAGATGCAGATTTTTTGTATATAAATGATATTTAACTATCTCAGGCTTTACCTTGGTTATCTAATAGAATTTCAGCAAGGCCCTTATCTTCCAGCTTTGATTAGGAATCATCTCATTCCCTACTTGTTTGGGAATCATTTCATTCCCTAAACTACTGGGTTTTTTTTTTACTTTGTATACAACAAATCCTATCACTGATTCTACTCATTGTAGGGAGTGATTCCAACATAGCCTTACAGTAAAAATCCTTAGTCTTGATGAGGCTTAACTAAGAGAAGGATCTCAACAGATATTTCCTCACAGACAATCTTTATTTATTTTTTAAGATTTTATTTATTTATTTGAGAGAGAGAGCACAGGAGCAGGGGGAGGGGCATGGGGTTTGATCCCAGGACCCTGGGATCATGACCTGAGCCAAAGGCAGACACTGAACCGACTGAGCCACCCAGGCGCCCCTCAGATAATCTAAAAATAAAAAGCAACTCTTTATAAAATACCCATGCATAAGCTTTCAGTATACTATGACTGTGGTATTTTAGAACAAGAAGGCACTAATAATTTGACAAATGTTCAATGAGACAGAAGTTCCTAGGCCAGTCAGGCCCCTTACTCAATAGTTCATAAAATAATTCACTCAACAAGTATTCATCCCCACGACCACTCCTCACCGACCCACATGCCTCCTTGAAGTTCACTTCTAAAGAAAATTTTTCAGCCATTACACCTTCAATTCCATTGTGAATATCAGAATATCTCCCTGGAGTCTAAATACTTTGATATTCAAGGAACAGAATTTTTTGAAACAAATATTTTTTGATCATATATTTTTAAAATAAATACCTTATAAAAATTGAAGAATGATTTGTAGAGGGAGCATCACATGAGACGATATAATTGATCAGGCAGCAAAAGGTCTGGCCACAAGATACAGACAAGATAGTGCAGATTTTACTAGAAGACATCAGTGGCATCAAAACAAATCTCTGGTGATGCATGTATGGTGACAATTCCCAGTTGTTGGGGGATCGAGGGAGGTGCTAACTGTGTGTACATGCTTGAGTGTATGCGTGCATGCGTGCGTGACTCAGATTGATGAGCTTTTTGAGAAGTTAAAATAGCTTTAAACAATTCAGGAAATTTCTTAATCTGGAACCAACCAGTCCCAGACAGAGAACATTATCTTCTACCGAAGTTTAATTCCTAGATGATGAGTTTACCTTTCTGAGAATATGCACACAGCTTCTTGGCACTGCTTTCAGAGTGAATTCTTGTGCCCAATTTACCCTTGTATCTCCCAGACTGAAGAGGCTGTATCAGAGCTCTGTGAGGGGAGCCATGACAGACTTAATCAGTGTCAAGGAGGAGAAAAAGCACAATGGTGGTCACAAACACATAAACTTATAAAACAGGGCTTTGCATTCAAACCAGACACTTGTATTTCTTTTTTAAAGATTTTATTTATTTCTTTGACAGAGAGATAGAGAGAGCACAAGTAGGCAGGGCGGCAGGCAGAGGGAAAGGGAAAAGCAGGCTCCCCGCTGAGCAGGGAGCCCGATGCAGGACTCGATCCCAGAACCCTGGGATCATGACCTGAGCCGAAGGCAGACACTTAACCAACTGAGCCACCCAGGTGCCCCAGCCACTTGTATTTCATTTGCTCATTTAAAAATGGTGAGATGACATGTTGCAGTCACAGTGGAATAGAAGAATCGTAGGGAAGAAAGGAAGCATACCGATCAAAGGCAGAGAAGCATAATGGTTACAGCATGGCAGAACCAGACTATTTGGTTTTAATGCTGGCACTGATATATATATATATATATATATATAAACTTGGGCAAATTATTTAATCTTGCTTCTTGTGTAAAATGGAAATATACCAACACCTACTTCATAGGATCATTCTGAGGATTAAACAAATTAATATAGGTGAAGTGCAAAGAATAGTGCCTGGCATATTGTAAGCCTTATATAATAAGCAATAATAATTGTAGATATAAATAGCAATAATATATAAATAGAAATAATAATTGCTATTATTGTTATCCAATATTTGTTTTATATTAATTTGTATTTAACATCCAAATAATTGGAGAGAACTAGATGAAACTAAAATAATTTGTAGGGGACAGAAACCCAACTCAAATTGGACTTTTTAAATGGCAAGTATGCTTAGAGAGCTTGGGGAAGGGCTGTATCTCATGAAACAGCAGGACAGGAAGGTATTTGGGTGATCGTCAGTAAACAGTAGATCCACAGACAATTCAGACACCGCCAGATTTTCTCCCTCATTCTTCAAGACAGCTTCTCTCTTCTCTTTCTCTTTGCAAGGTGGCTTTCCTCCTCTCTGAAACCCTGCCGGGAAACATGGGGCTGACACATCACAGGCCTTATATCCTAAATTCTAGAAACTCAGAGACAGGTTTATTTTTCTCAGTTCCAATTTTAAAAACCTTCCCAGGGAAGGTTTCCCATTGCCCATTCCTGAGGTAGCTCCACAAAGGTCCAGATGGGTGGGGGGTAGAACAGCTCCCAGTCCCACGGGGCTGCAAGACAGGCCTAAGCACTCTTGAACATCTTTAAAAATGTTTTTGCATGAAAACAAGATTATTTAACAGCAAAAATAAACTTCTTCCTCTGAATCAGTCCCTGCCATCTTCTCTGCCAGGATTCCTCAATTGGCTTTTCTTCTCAAGCTCAGTGAAGGCTCCAAGAGCAAAAGAAAACCTCCCAGCTTCCTGCTACTTTCCCACACTTGGAACAGAACTGTGTTTGCATGATGTTCATTTCTGAATGAGCCTTGCTTGTTGTGCATTACTTGTTTGGTCGAGATTCCAAATCTAGATGCCTAAGTTAGAGGAATCTCATTCTTGGTCCTGACCACAAGTTTTTGTTTTTAAGTTGCAAACTCAGAAAAATCACATAATTTGATTCTTGTAGTTGAAATGTTGTGGCTGTGTATCATAAACTATGAAAAAGAATTTTAATAAACAAAAAATTATACTCTGTAAATTTGCTGTGATCTGTTTAGCACGTGGGTATGTGGATGCACGTGTGCGTGTATTTTTTACGACATTCTCAGCACTTCTATTTTCATCAGAAAAACAATATGTTTCCTTCAGAATAATTCCTGATGTACCATAGGGAAGACACAGTCATTCTCTTGTATGTCTAGCTTTAAATGCAGTGGGCACACAAAAGTGGCTCAACAAATAATTCTTTAAAAAAAAAAAATGTTAGAATGGGGGCACCTGCGTGGCTCAGTTGGTTAAGCATCTGCCTTCGGCTCGGGTCATGATCCCAGGGTCCTGAAATTGAGTCCCTGCTCAGCAGGGAGTCTGCTTCTCCCTCTGCCCCCTCCCCGCTTTAATGCTTGCGCGTGCCCATGCGTTCTCACGCTCTCTCTCTCGCTCTCTCTCTCTCTCGCAAAAATAAATAAATAAAGTATTTTTTAAAAGTTAGAATGGATGAATAAATGAATGGATAAATGGGGAAAAAGGTAAAATCTCTCCAATTCTGTTAGTTACAATTCAAAAGCTACCCTGTAGGGAATTAAGAGGAAAAGCAGGGCAGTTGCGGGGAAGGGGGGTTGTGTTCTAGATTAAAAGCAACTTCAGAACCAAGTGCAGTGAGTAGTTCTTAATTGGATCTTGTTTTGGGAGACAAAAAAAAAGCAGCTGTATAAAACAGTATGGTATAATGGGGGAAATAAATTGAATATGAGCTGGCCATTCAGTAATATGAGACAGATGAATTTTAAGTGTGATAATGGTACAATGGTTATTTAAGAAGTATCTGGGATAAATAAGATGTTTAATATTTATTTTAAAATATCTTAAATAAAAGAGGAAACAAATACAGCAAAAGTTTATGGTAGAGGTATAGATGGGAAAGAAGCTACTGAAAACAAAGGTGCTTCAGTAGTTCTAAAACTACTTTACAATCCTGGAGGGTTTTTGTTAGCAGGTATAAAATACTCTTTCCTTTTTTATCTATAAAAAGAAACTATGGGCTCTTTCAATAGGACACAACCCAATTTTCCAGTATTTTTTTAAACTTTTATCCTACTAATATACCATACTTGATATAAATCATACTTGTGACTCACTCTTTCACAAAAAGATAAAATTTCAGGGTATTCACATCCTATATCCTCGTGGAATATCCTCACTCTCATCTCAACTTTTTTTTTTTTTAAGGTTTATTTATTCATTTTGTCAGGGGAGGGGCAGAGGGAGAGGAAGAGAAAGAATCCCAAGCAGGTTCCATGCCCAGTGCTGAGCCTGATGCGGAGCTCGATCTCACGACCCTGAGATCATGACCCTGAGATCATGACCTGAGCCAAAATCAAGAGTCAGATGTTTAACTGACTGAGCCGCCTAGGCAACCCTCATCCCTTCTTCTTAAAATCCAAACTTCACTTACAGTCCAGGTGAAGCATCATCTTGATGGCTAAACAGTCCCAGTTGGAAGGAACCTCTCACAGCCCTACCATTCTAGAATCACAGTGTTGACACTTTGATGAGCATTGGAATCATCTGGGGGTGTTTTCAAACTGTACAACCCCAGAACTCCACCTCAAGAGATCAGCATTCAATAGGTAGAGGTTAGAGCCAAGAAATCTGTATTTTATAATAAGTGCCCCAGGTAGTTTTGATGCAGGTGCTCCAAACACTTCATGTTGAAACAAATGCTTGTCTAGACATACTTTTGAAGTTTCCTAATTGTTTTGAATACATGTTTTCCCATATAGGTTTAACAACCTTAAAAACAAAAATCACAATTTATAGTTTTCATACCCCTCAAGAGTCTGGCACAGTATCCTGTACATACAATGCAATATTAAATATTTATTAGGAGAAGAATTTAGAGCTAGTAAGAAATTCTGGTCATTCTAAATATTTATATTTCTTTTAATATTGTCCTAGTTGATTTTTAAAATATTTAAATTTTTAAAATATTTTTAAATATTTAAATTTTAAATATTTTTAAATTTCTTATATATTTAAATATTGCTGTACTAGTTTCATAGACTAAAAAAAACCCACAGTGCGTTTATAACTTTAGGTTATATATATACACACACGAACTGTTTTGTCAGGATTTGTCCTTAAGTGGCTTTTTTTATACAAAGTCATATAATTACATTCAAATAATAGCTAATCAGCCCTTCACATATCTTAGTATTTACTAATAACATCAAGCTTTCTTTAGAAACTATGATGACTTCTTAAATTATGGAGGAAATATATATATAAATATATATCATAATGTGTATTTATATATTAAATGTATAAAATTTCCTCCACAATTTAAGAAATCATCACAATTCCTAAAGTCTATCAATAATATACAAGCACACCCATACACAGACACATATATATGTAAATGTACAGAGAAAGAGAGGAGTTGACTTTAATTAATATATGACGTAAATGTGGTAATTAGCCCAAAGAGATTAGCCTTCTGGTGTTCCACACCCTAGGTGTTATTAGTTATTTCACAAATGTCAATTAGCGTGGACACCAGAGAAACTAGCAAATAGCATGTAGGCAAATTGATATCTATCCTCATCTATTTTTTTCCATGTACCCTCCATTCTTTTTTTTTTTTAATTAGTGCTTTGTTCTGTTCCATAGTATTTGTTGATATTTTGTAGCACCTTTGTTTTGTTTTGTTTATTTAATTCATAGTATTAGGGCTGTGGGTATTTTTACAATCCTTATGCTCCCCCCTTTTGTTTCTTAAATCTTTAGGAAGGACTATAAAATAGCAGGTAAAGGCCCTCATAGGATTAACATTTCTTTCTTTTTTTGTTCTTTAAAGGTCTTTTTTTATTTTTTATCTTAGTATGGTTGACATACAATGTCACATTAGTTTCAGGTTATATAACCTCCATTCTTAATACTATTGTTGTCCCTATACTGCATGACTATGAAGTGCTCTGGGGTAGCATTCTCTGTGTTTACCTTGCTTTGAGTTTGTTGAGTTGCATGAAATATAAATTATTGTTTTTCATTAAATTTTAGGAAGTTTTGGCTATTATTTCTTCAAATAATTTTTCTCATTCTTTTCTCTCTTTCCTCTCCTTGTGGAAGTCCAATTCCATATGTTAGATTGCTTTATAACATCCCATTGTTTTTTGAGATTTTGTTCATTTTTCTTTAATCTTTTTTTCCCTTTCTTCTTAGGTTATGTAATTTCTATTGATCTTTTCAAATTCACTAGTTCCCTTTTACTCCATTTCCAATCTTCTGTTAAACACATCTAGCATTTTTTAAAATTTTAGTTACTTTATTTTTCAGGTCTAGACTTTACATTTTTATATAGCTACCATTCTCAAGAAATACTTGAACATCTTTCTTTTAATCTTTTTTAAAATTTTTTCTAAAGATTATTTATTTATTTGAGAGAGAATGAGAGAGAGAGAGAGAGCATGAGCAGTGGCAGAAGGAGGGAGAAGCAGACTCCCACTGAGCAGGGAGCCCCATGTGGGGCTCAATCCCAGGACCCTGGAATCATGTCCTGAACTGAAGGCAGACACTTAACCAACTAAGCCACCCAGGGGTCCATTTTTTCTTTTAATCTTTAAAACATCTTTATAATAGCTACTTGGAAGGCTTTATCTAGTAAATCCAACACCTGGGCCAACTCAGGATTAGCTTCTATTGGTTGTCTTTTTTCCCAAGGATGGGTCACAATTTCCTGCCTTTTTGGACATCTTGTAAATTTTTGGTTGAAAACTGGCATTGTAGATAATATGGTGTAGCTACTCATAGTTCTGTTTCGTTCTGGGAATTATTGGAGTTTTATTTTACTAGGCAGTTAACTTGCCTGGATTCAACTAAAAATATAGCTCCCCCTATGGTACATAGCCTGTGGTTTCTTACAACTTCTTTTTTGGCCTGATCCCTGTAAGACTCCCTGTTACTACAAAATTCTCTGATAAGCGAAATATTTGGGCAGGGAAGAGGCTCCTTCTCTGTGATTTCTTGTTTCTAGGGACTCTTACCTATTTTCCATTGGCCCTACTGCCTTTGAGTTCTGGATCATGATATTTCAGCTTCAGCTTTCTGCCACCTGTGCTATGCACAGTTGGAAACTGCACTCAGTTAAGAAAAGCATCCAATTCACAGATCTGGATCTATATACTTATATTTTTCAGATTTCTCTCTAGGGTCTGCTTAATTTTCATCAAGCCTCTTGTCTGTACATATGTGGTTCAGCAGTCAACCATGGATTTGGACAGTTTATGCTCTGAATTTGTGTCTTAATTGGGAGGGTCTCATGCTGCCAGGGTTTTTCTTTAAATTTCTAGCTGCTTTCCCAGTCCCAAACCCTGATCTTGATATCATTTGCTGGTAAGACTGTAGTTTCTTCCCACCACCATCTTCTACAGCCATATCTGTTTGAGTTAGACCTCACCCTGGGACCACAAGCTGCAAACACAATTCTTAAACATTCCAGTTACAGGTTTTCCAAACTCTGCCAGTCACAGTTTTCTGTTTACTTTTTAACACCTTCCAGTGTCTTTATATAGATTTTTTTTAATCCAGTATTTTACATTTATCTGCAACTATTTTACCCCTTGCCATTAACTACATTCTTTTTTGAGCTACCATTTATCACACTTCTAATACATGCCAAAACATGTACTAACAAGTTACATGAGATAAGCTTACCTGTTGCAATAATCCCATTAGATTTATGTTAAGACTGAGATCAACAGGTTTATTATCTCTCCCCAGGTCATTTAATTAATAAGTCTGGGATTAAGAATTTAACCCAGATCTCTCTGAGTCCAGCATTATTTAGTAATATATTCTTTATAATCAAATAATAATGATAATTGTTTAATGCCTTCTTACTATGTACCTGGCACAGTACCAGAAGCTTAGGGTAATCCATTAATTCAGAATAACACATTTATTCCTCACAGGCCGATGAAATGAATACTATTGTCAACGCATTTGCAAATGAGAAAATTTAGCCACAGTTAAGCTTGTCTGAAGTCCTACTGATATTAAGTGCTGTAGCTCAGATTCAAATGGAGGGGATCTCACTCTATACTCAAGAACAAATTAGACTTGGAGCCTAAATGCTTCCCACAATCGAAACAAGATAAACTAGATATGCTTATAAAGATAATTGGCTATAACTTTTTAAACTGTAAATTGTTATAAAAATTACATCTGTCCTATAGCATTAAGAAATCGACATTAAAATCCAGAGTATTATAAAATAACAGAATGTAATTAATTTTCATCAAGCTATTAAAAAACTGATATTAATATCAATTGACAGACTTTTCAAAATCCTTACAATTCATTCATTCAAAGAATTATACTTTAAAATGTGGGCTAGGTGTGCCTGGGTGGCTCAGTCGGTTAAGCAGCCATCCGACTCTTGATTTCAGCTTAGGTCATGATCTCAGAGTTGTGAGATCAAGCCCTGCATTAGGCTCAATGCTGGGCATAGAACCTGCATAAAATTCTCTCTCTCCCTCTTCCTCTGCCCCTCCCCACACCCCCTTTAAAAAAAAAAAAACGTGGGCTTAAATACATTTTTAAATCTATAACAGGTGAAACTTTTTTAAAAAATAGCTTTTATTTTAAATCCAAATGATATGCTTTTATAAAATCTGAAAACATTTTTCTAAATTAATTGTATACCAAAAATATCAATTATTAAAATGTTGTTTTTATATATGGCTTTTCCAAACACAAGCACCACCCCAATCATCACCATTACCACTATAGCATTACTTTTAAAACCTGTTTTTAGCCAGAACTGCACACATTCCTTTTCAGGTGGATACTTAAATTCTAGTATTAGTCATGAGTCACTCTACAAATGACGATAAAATTGAAAAATTATTATTGTCATGTAACTCAACAATTTTATTTAAAAAATAAACTCCAGTCCCTCGTAAGAAAGCTAATTTTAGGTGAAAGCCACATGAAATTAACTTTTCCAAGAGGTAGTAGTTTATGTAAATTAGGAACTAGGGAAGTGACAATTTCAGTGACAACTTAAGGTGATTGCTAAATTTTAGATCTCCTAGAATAGACTCTTCAGATAAATTTCGAGACTCCCCAGGTGAGTAATCTGTTTCAGGTAACTATTTTCCTAATGTACACATAAAAACAAATTTTATCTGTGGATTCTCCAAAATGATATAGTTCCCTTTTCCTTTGTTCTACCTGAGCCCATGAGGCAGATTGTGAACAGATTATTTTCATGGTTACCAAATGCTTTCGATTCCCAACAAGGAAAGGACTAAGGAAACTAGTAAGAGAAACACAAAGAATTATAACACACTGGGAAAGTATTAGTTAAGCTACTTGGCCCAGTAGGCTCCAGTACAAAATCAAAGCAGGCAATCCTCTGAAGAAATCAACTCTGGTCAACACTTACTATAAGTAAATCCAAATCAGATTAAAAAGGGCATTTACTCCACGTAGAGTAGTTCTAACTTCTCATTTTGTGACGTGACATTTAAAAGGCAATAAAATGGGGGCACCTGGGTGGTTTAGTCAGTTGAGCATCCTACCCTTGATTCCAGCTCAAGTCATGACCTCAGGGTAGTGAGATCAGCCCACTGGTGGGCTCCACGCTCAGCCAGGAGTCTGCTTGTCCCTCTCCCTTCCCCATGTCCCTCCCCCAACCACCCCGCACACGTGTGGGTGTACACTCTCCTGCTCTCTCTCTCTCAAATAAATAAATAAAATGTTTTTTAAAAAATAAATAAAAGGCAATAAAATGGATGTCCTTAAACTGTGAGTTGGCTGAAATTATTTTGACTCTTTCCATTTCATTTCCTGCCACATATCATATCTCATTCTTGCAAAAGTAATTGCTTAAAAAAAATGTCTAACAATATGTACTTTTAAAAAAAAAAGCTATACACACTCCAGGGTTTTTTTTTTCCCATCCATCCAAAAATATCTAATTGAAAACCTTCAATTGCCACATTCATAAAAGAATCATGAAAATCATCCTTCAAGCCAATTACCTCCCCTTTCCTAGAATGTCTTACTCTCAAATAGTTCAACTCATCTCACCAGGCCATGGCTGTTGATATTGGTAAAACAACAAACAAATTACTCCTTCCAGGAGTAACTGCATTTCATTAACAGACTCAAAGTTGAAGGTCCTTCTAGATTCAAAGAAACAAATGTCAGATAGTGTAGACACTGTGACATAACAGTGAGTAAGATATCTTTTCTGAGCAGAGAATATTTCTCAGTATCTTCTCCAAACACACGATGTGGGTGCCACTTTCTTCGTCATTAGCCTAGCCAACACAGGACCCATGGGTAAAATCTGATTTTGCTTTGGGCCTATTTGTCACTTTACTCTTGATCAAAGGAGAAAATCTTGAGAGCTTTGTTTCTGAAACATAACATAAACAAAAGAAGAAGGAAAGGAAGAACGGAGAAGCAGTTGATGGTTGAAATGAGACACTGGAACATACTGCCAAAACAAAATAAACCGCTAAATTGGAATTACAATATCCCACAGATAAAATTTCCAGTAGCGCTCTAGTAAACAAAAGTCACATTGGCTGCTTTGTCACCAGCATGTTACCAGATGCTCAATTTTTGTCTCATTACATTTCAAGAGATATTATAAGTGAAGATATTTCACTCACTTAAAAATAGAAGTCAGTAGGAAAATCCTACTAGTTGGCTTCATAGAAATACATTTTATAACCAACTCTGCTGTAATAAATCTATTCTACAAAATAATTATCTCTCTACGCATACCATATATACTCTCATTACTATTATTTGATTAGTAATATCACAAATTCTATCTCACTTTGATTAACATTTTTCTCAAGGATTATCTCGACTGAAAGAAATGTAGAATTTCAGTCTTTGACATTGCATTGATCTAAAATTCCATTTACATAACTCATAGGTAAAGAAATGGCAGCATAGTCCAGAATGAAGTATATAAAAGCACCAGATGAAGTCTTAAAACAACTCTTTCCTGCAAGCCTACTTGCTGGGTCACCTGACTTTCAACAGCTTTTAAGTGAGTAGGATACTGCCTAACCCTACATACAAGATATCTGAGGATGAATGATTTGTGCTCTCAACTGCTCTGAAACCCTGAAAGAGAGCCTCTGACTCAGCAAAAGTCAGTTTGGGTGGGTTTCCTTTTTCACTTTTCTTTTAACTTTTCATTTGTTTTCTTTATCAAATGAGGGGAAACTCAAGGTTCTTTTTACCTCTTCCTTACCAAACATGGCAAAGTCATTCATACCAAAGCTAAAATGTAAAACTTCACCCACCATCACAGCCCTTTAGTAGGCATAACTTCGTTGAATTACCCTGAGATGGAATTTCATACACAGGAGAATGCAAATTTCAACCGTGACAAATATATTTAGCAAAAACACTTGGAATGATTGTCTAAAACAAAAGTAACTACAGAAAATGATTAATTTAATTCTTATGTGGGTCACTCAAGTTCAAAGAATTGAAAAATGTATTAATAATCTAAAAAGTCATTCTTCTACATGAATTAAGAAACAGCTAATCATAACAGCACATAATTTCTTTTTTTTTTAAGATTTTATTTATTTATTTGAGAGAGAGAGAGAGAAACAGCACGAGAGGGGAGAAGGTCAGAGGGAGAAGCAGACTCCCCACTGAGCAGGGAGCCCGATGTGGGACTCGATCCCAGGACCCCGGGATCATGACCTGAGCCGAAGGCAGTCGCTTAACCAACTGAGCCACCCAGGCGCCCCAGCACATAATTTCTATTCCCAGAGACTTGGCCAGTGGAAAGAAAAACAATTTATTGAACATCTATGGATCCTCCTTTTTAAAAAGCAGCTTTGAATAGCTATCTAAGGGAATGTTATTTTAAAATATCATTTAAAAAAGGAGAGCATTTGAACAAAAACACATATCAGATTTCATTTTATTTGTGAATTTTGAATTTTTGCTTTATCATAATGTCTTCAAAGAGAAGTTAGGTGGCACTGTCATCATCCAGTAAGGATTTCTTCTAGTGTCCTCAATGAGGACGTTTCTAGTCATTCCAGCAGGACTAACAACTAAGATTTTCTATCTGGTGGTAAAAATTGAGAGGATTAAGGCTGGGCACAAGAGATGAAGTTATAAACTTAACCAATCTCAGTGAATATAAATATAGATGGGTTCTTAGAATGTACAATTTTCTCCACTGCCACAGATTTATCAATTTAACTCATACCCGGCCAGATGACAGGCTACTCTTTACTTATATAATTATCTACAATGATGCATATGGCCTAGAAGTAATCCAATAAGAATCTCTGGCATTTGAGTAGAGTTAGTAGTCCCTGTGTGAATTAATGGTGCATCCACAAATAATGTAGTACTACTCAGAAAGCATTTTCAGTACAAATTGTTACATGAGAGTCTTTAACTCTTTTAATGTTTTAACTCAAGAGCTGAAATTAAGAAATTAAGCATGTTTGTGTTTGTATGAATAATCTTGCTATGGTCGTTTTTATAAATTGATTCTCTCTCCTCCCCCCCACCCCCAGACTAAATAGCCTAATGTATTCATTTAATTCGGAAATGTATTTTGGCAAAAAGTTCTCCCCACCCACCCAATTCATAACCAAGTCGCGAGGTGAATGGGTTTAGAAATCAGACCTATGAGGAAAGATGATTTTATATGCCAGAGCAATGCTCTGTGCTATTGTTTATACCTTCTTGTTGATAGTTACCCTGGAACACAAGAGGCCACACTGGCCTCTGGGGAAATAAGATTAACTATGAGTGAGTGATTAAATGCTGACATAGAATTGTAGAATTATTCAGTGATACCATAGATAACATCCATCTTAACTTTCAGATAAATACAACATTTCGCTCCTACAGTAATGATAAATAGTGAGAGCTTTTAAAGAGATGATGTAAACAAGGTATCAAGGTTTTATTTCAATCAACACTAAAAATAGTTATATGCACAGATATTATCCCCATTTTCAATATCTTTGGCAGAGATGCACTGCTATGGTTTTAGGTCTTATTCATTCATTTTTTTTTCCTTTTTCCTTTTTTTTTTTTGCTACTAGAGAAAAACTAAGACACTTAGTTCCTTTTTATGAAAAAACACCATGAACTTGTAGTATACGAACATCTTTAATATTCATTTCTTCTTCACCTTCTTCACCTTCAATTTCAGACCCCTTCCTCTGTCCAAACACTAAAGTGATCAAACCATGAGACTGAGAAAAATACTCAAGGTATTGGAGACTCCATGGACATTTGTTTCCTCTTGTGCAGGTTCCTAATTCTCCATGGAAACAGTTTAGTCTTTTTTCAACATTCATTGACCTATGATAATGTAAACATATTTTGCCCTGAATAGAGTTTTGCCTAAAATTTTTATGTACATTCAAAGTCTATCATCTGACTACATCCATAATGTGCCCCAGAGTTGAGAATATCTCAATGTTTCTGAGGCAAAACATTTGTTAACACAAGGCACCATAGGCTGCATAGCCCATATCACTGAAGTATTTAATAAGTCATTGTTTATTACAGAGAAATGTATAAGTTTCAAAAAAATGTGAAGAAACAAGATATAAATCTATGGTAAAAGTACTCCAGTGTATGTTTTTCTTCAAAAAACAAATATGTATTGAGAATCAACCAAATGCAAAGCATATTCTAGAAACCATGTGCAGAAGAAGGGCAGTGTCAGAAAAGTTGAAAATATGTATTACAACACTCCAAAATTCCAAAAGAATTTACAATGGGGGGATTAAAATGGAAGAAAGTTTTATTAACGTAAGGCAATATTATTTAGTGAATAAGAATATACATTTGATTCCAGGTTTCACTAATTTTAGTTGGTGACCTTCATTTAAATTCTCTGGGATGTTTCCTCATCTGCAAAATGAGGACAAGAATAGTACCTTTCCCATGAGGTTTGAGGAATCAATAAGAAAATGCTCAGCACTCAGTAAGCACTCAGTAAATGTTGTCTATTGTTATTAGATGCCAAATGAGTAATACAGACAGGAGCCTAAGAACTTGGAAATGGAGACGATAAAAGGGAACTTCAAACTGGAAAGAAAGATAGGATAGGAATGGGCAGAGAAGACTAGGGGAGTATGACGGTCTGGTGGAATGGACTAAGGGACGAAGGATAGAACGTCATGCTTGCAGGACCAGTCTAACTAGAGTAGAAGGTATAGGCTGAGGTTTACGAGGATGTAATATTAGAAAAGAAAGTCGAGGTCGAATTATGAGTCATTTTGAATAAGAGGCAAAATAATCTGCACTTTATTGGTAACGGAGTAATTAGAGGTTGCTGAATGCATATTAATCAAAAATATTCACATAAATTTATGGAATTTAGCTTTTGACGACAAACTTTCAAGAATAAAATCCAAATGGTGATTGGAGTAACTGATTCGTTTAGAAGCATATTTTCATTTTCTAAAGTACGCATCATACGTATGCCTCTGCCCTATCACATTTCATTTTCAGAGAGGTGTACAGGGCTTTTTGACTTTCAATGCAAAATGGAATAGTTAATCTATTTTTACCTAAGACGCTTAACGTGTTCGGCCTCCCGCGGTCTCTAAGAAGAGGATAATACAATGGTAAACAGAAATTGCTTGATGAGTCAACTGTGTCTGGTCTTGAAGAAAATGTCTTCAGTATTACATCACTCTGAGAAGCCAGCTACTCATCAGATCTCATTATTAGATAAGCATACCAAATTAAGTTTCACAACACTTAAAGTGATTTTAGGGCATACCAAAGATTCCTCTATATTTTATGTCTTCTCAAATATTAAAAATAAAAATAAATTAATGAAAGTTTTAGCTTTTTTTTTTTTAAAGATTTTGTTTATTTATTTGACAGAGAGAGACACAGCATGGAAGAGGGAACACAAGCAGGGGGAGCGGGAGAAGCAAGCTTCCCGCGGAGCAGGGAGCCCGATGCGGGGCTTGATCCCAGGACCCTGGAATCGACCTGAGCCGAAGGCAGACGCTTAACGACTGAAACACCCAGGCGCCCCAGAAGTTTTTAGCTTTAAAATTCGGGCACTCTTAAAAAATTTCAAACCCAGGGACTCCTGGGTGGCTCAGTCATTGAGCCTTCAGCTCAGGTCATGATCCCAGGGTCCTGGGATCAAGTCCTGCATCGGGCTCCCTGCTCAGCGGGGAGCCTGCTTCTCCCTCTCCCTCTGCCTGCCGCTCCCCCTGCTTGTGCTCTCTCTCTCTCTGACAAATAAATAAATAAAATCTGAAAAAAAATGAGAAACAAAATTTCAAACCCAAAACCTAATACAGGTTTCCATGTATTTCATTTCAGATGTAAACTATATTCTTTTGTCCGTGATTAACTAAAAAATATTAAAGCATGGCATATATGTTCTTCTATCTGTAAGATATCATACTTAGATAAATGAGTAATCTTTGGTCTTGGTAGAAATTCCTCCATTATCCTAGAGTAAAAGTTTAGTACTACATGTGGAGAATTCTCATGGATTCTCCCTGATCTGCATTCATTATTTTCTCGTCTTTCAGTATAGATATGGTTCAGGACCATACCGAAAAACTGATATAAAAGCATATCTAAATATAGATATATGAAAGCATTTATCATCTTTTACCAATGAAAATAGCTCTCAAATTCAGTGACCAGTGTCTTACAGATGCAAATTATAATACCAAAAGTTAGAAATGGCCATAGATTCAAACACATAATAAGTGCTCAGTTTATAGAATGAATGAGCTAATGTAGAATTCTAATATTTATTTTTTTATTTTTTTAAGATTTTATTTATTTATTTGAGAGAGAGAGAGTGAGAGAGAGAGAGAGCCCAAGAGGGGGTAGGGTCAGAGGGAGAAGCAGAATCCCTGCCGAGCAGGGAGCCCGATGTGGGGCTCGATCCCGGGACTCCAGGATCATGACCTGAGCCGAAGGCAGTCGCTTAACCAACTGAGCTACCCAGGCGCCCGAATTCTAATATTTAAATAAACTGCTCAAGGAAATAGGTTTACTTTTTAAAATATTTAATAGTGACCAGAGCGCCTGGGTGGCTCAGTCGGTTAGATGTCTGCCTTTGGCTCAGGTCATGATCCCAGGGTCCTGGGATCGAGCCCTGCATCGGGCTCCCTGTTCAGCGGGAAGCCTGCTTCTCCCTCTCCCGCTCCCCCTGCTTGTGTTTCCTCTCTCCCTGTGTCTCTCTCTGTCAAATAAATAAATAAAATCTTCAAAAAAAAAAAAGATTTAATAGTGACCAGTGTATTAATCCTAGGATTCATATAAAATTGCCTTTAAAGGGGCGCCTGGGTGGCTCAGATGGTTAAGCGTCTGCCTTCGGCTCAGGTCATGATCCCAGAGTCCTGGGATCGAGTCCCGCATCGGGCTCCCCGCTCCTTGGGAGCCTGCCTCTCCCTCTGCCTCTCTCTCGCTCTCTCTCTCTCTGTGTCTCTCATGAATAAATAAATAAAATCTTTAAAAAAAAAAAATAAAAAATAAAATTGCCTTTAAAAATTTAAAAAGGTCCAAAAAAATGTTAAAAGTCTAAGCAAAAATTCCTCACATATATATTTGGAGAAGTTTTATAGTAAATTGAATGCAGTCATTGCTTGTAGGACTTCAAGTACAAGAAATACACACACACACACACACACACATATATACATAAATAAATAAACTCCATTTCAGAAGCAGCTATGCCATTGTGCTTGAGTAGAATGAATATTTGAATTCACCTCCAAACTCATTCATGCTCATCGCTACCGTGAGATTCAGCTGTGCATTAATTATTCATTTAGAGAATTATCTTCCTCTGGTCACTGACTACAGCTGCTGGTATGAGTGATTCATTCCTGATCTAGCTTGGTTCTAATTTCATATTGCCCTTGTGCTACTCAAAATTAATCTTCAAGTTACAGGTTACAGGATGTTTTTCCTAACCCAGAGCATTATACTCATGTATCACTTACAAATGTTGGTATATTTTGTTCAAAGGTGGCTCAAATGCAGAGCCCTCCTAGAAGCTCTTCAGTGGCATTTCATAATTAGAACAGCATACACTAAAGGCAAGGAACTGTGTAATGTTGCTTACTTACATTGTATTGAATTTATAAAGCAAATTTAACCAAAGAAAACTCAATTCTTCACTGCAGACAAACAAGTGTTTTCTACAATGAGGTACACATTGAAAAACATTTGACATTTTGGATATTTTACAATTTATTAGAAATATTGCAGAAGTGGTTCTAAAAGTTTAATTAAACTTATGCATACAAAAGCACACAGTTATAACACCAATACTATTCACAGCTTACACTGATCAAGTTTAATAAAAACATTAATAGACTAAACTATTTTTGAAACCTGGGGGCAGATTGGGGAGGTAGAAAAGAGTGGGTTCTATTATAGAATATCTCATCTATTTTTTTTAAAGATTTTATTTATTTTTGACAGAGAGAGAGAGTGTACAAGCAGGGGAAGCCCAGGCAGAGGAAGAGGGAAAAGCAGGCTCCCCGCTAAGCAGGGAGCCCGATGTGGGGCTCAATCCCAGGACCCTGGGATCATGACCTGAGCCAAAGGCAGACGTTTAACCATCTGAGCCACCCAGGCACCCTCTCATCTATTTTTTTTCAAAAGATTTATTTATTTGTTTGAGAGAGAGAGAGGGAGAGCACATGCAGAGGGAGGGGCAGAGGGAGAGAAAGACAGATGGACTCCCCACTGAGCAGGGAGCCCTATATGGGGCTCAATCCCAGGACCCTGAGATCATGACCTGAGCCAAAATCAAGAGTCAGATGCTTAACCCACTGAGCCACTCAGGCACCCCAAGAATATCTCATTTATGACTCAAAGTTTACAACAGTAGCATTAGTTTTCACTTTAATTTTAGAAATTCCATGAAAGAGAGTATGAAGTCCATGTGGACTTATTTCTACAGTTTGGTCATATGTTCCAAAAGCATAAGGATATTCTAAGATTGATACACTCATTCCAAAAAAAAAAAAATTTAAATTCTAGGAATTCAAAAATTCACTTTCCCTCCTCTTTTGAAGGATAAGTACTTGATAACTCAGACAACTTCTAAGGTTAGCTCAAGAAATATACCTGCAAAAACTTGAAAATAATTGATACTTGAATCCCGTGCTTCATCCCTAAGACTATGGCTTTGCTTCCACTGGAAAGCTCTGAAATTCTCCAAAATCTATTGTTCCATTGGAGTCAGAACATTCATGAGATGGAAGAAAATTCAGCTTTCTATTAGTCTATCCACACAGCCAATTTTTCCCTGAATACCTGCATTTCCTTGAACAAATTAGTACTATTCATTTTTCCTATTTCCATATTCCTTACAATATGCTCAGATTTCTGATCATAGCACACAAAGGAACAATTTAAGAACCACTCATGACCATCAAATTGGCTCTCTCAAAATATTTTGGCTGAAAAAATTTGATCTGAAAAAGACAGCTCCATGAATATCTTTCAATAACTTTCCATCCCCTGACCATCTAACACCACATTCTATTTCAGCTTCTTCCAGATATGCCATAAACTAAGGACTAAGGGGATGAGAACAAAAAAGAATTTCAAACTTGATCCCTTTCTCCATCTGTGCTATTAACTTGGCTTGCAAATGTTATTGCACAAACTCTGTTAATGTATAATACAATGGAAGCTGTGCACAAAAATAATTGTCTTTAAATTAAATAAATGATCAAATTTTTTTTTGTTTTTATTGCAGATGCCCTCTCTGTAGCAAATGAACTCAGTTTTTATTGCTTTTAAGGTACTGGAAATTTTCTATGTCTTGATCTTGGTGGTAGTTACAACATTTAAAAGTTACATTTGTGAAAAGTCACAAGACTTATGATCAAGATATAAATTTTTACTGTATGCTAATGATAACCTCAGTAAGGATATATTCAAAATCCTAGAGCAACTCGATCTTTGCAAAATTAACCTGGGTCTCAGTTTTCACATCTATACAACAGTGATAATAATGTTGCTTCCATCTCATGGTTATATAATTTGTATAACCATGTGAAGAGCTATATTCTGCACAATAAAAATTATGCTAACACCAGGTGCTATTGAACTTAAGAAACAAAGCTTAAGAGCATTCGGATTATTTCCAACTGCTTGGAAATCTCTGCATAGTTGTAATTTCCTCTCTGCCTCCTAGCTCCTGGCGCAGTAATAGGTATTGCTCTAACCCACTCCAATACCTATTCAGTTAAGAAGAGTATGGTCTGGCACCTGTTGTACCCACCATTGCCAGGCTCTGAATACTGGGCAGGGCGCCAGGAGCCTTTTTGTTTGCCTTTTCAGAAAGCAAGCATTGACGTCCAGAGCCTACTTTTAATTATAATATGGACCCGTAATGGAAAACCTCTTTTATTCCAAGATTTGCATCCGAAATGGTTCTCTGGGTCTTTTTCTTGTGTTCTCATTCCTTTGTCCAAAAGAGAAAGAGAATGAAACCTAATCTGGAAGGCTACCCTAGTGACAAAGCTTCTCCCCTTTATTTTGAAAGTGGGCACTACTGTGAAAGCAATTTTGTGCTGAATGCTAAAGATTACACTCTGTGTTGTAAACAGAGATTTGCAGTCATGTTCTGATGACTAATATGAACGAATTTTTTCTTTTTTAAAAAAAGATTTGAGAGAGAGAGAGAGAGAGAGAATGGGGGAAAGGACAGAGAGAGAAAATGTCCAAGCAGACTCCCACTGTGCAGGGAGCCAGACGTGGGGCTCAATTTCAGGAGCCATGAAATCAGGACCTGAGCCAAATCCAACAGTTGGATGCTTAACTGACTGAGCCACCCAGGTGCCCCATGACTTTCTTTCTTAAGAAAACAAGTTCTATTTCCCTCAGCAAAACTTAAACAAAAATTTAATATTATAGAGCAAAATTTAAGGAGCCTTATGCAGTAATTTCTTCATAGATAGCAAACATTTTAAACCAAATCAGTTAAGATAAACTACTCTTCAGCATTTTCCTTTGAGCAAGATAAATGTGTGTTCACACTGTAGCAAAAGTCTTTATAGAACAATTTCCACACTGTATGCTTTAATAATATTTTCAACATAGTTTTCCTAATCATCAGCTCAAATTTATGAATTGACCATTTATGGCACACTACCAGACACCATTACAATTTTCAATAAAGTACATTGGACTACTCTTGAAGCTGAAGCCAGAGAGCCAATAGTTTTTTCACATAAGTGTATTAGTCTCATTAAAGAGGAAATTTTAAGATCACTTAAATCAGCTTATTTCTTAACATATGGAATATTCAAAATATCTTTGAAACCTATTTAAATCATTTTTATGTTTCCTCAGCTAATGATTCCATGGATAGGAAATGGTATGAGTTATATATGAATTAAAAATTAATATTAGGTAATATTTACTGAGCCCTTACTATGCCAGACACTATGCTAAATTAACTCCTGCTATAGTAACGATAGTACCTGAGTCAGATACATGCAGTTCCTACAGCCAGCTCTTCACCTAAATTCTTCATTGAGAGTACTTTGGTGATGAGGGATGTTCTAATAATGTTGAACCCCAAAATAAAAAGCAGTTGGGGTCTTAAACTCTGCAAATTTGAATTAACCTTTCTCCAGTAGACTTTGAATCCCACATTCTAAGGGATGTGGTGTTGAGGTGACTTTCATCAAGTTCTAAACTTTATATGTTATCTCACAATATTAATTTAAGACTATTCTCTTCAATTTTCTAAATTACTTTTCTTTAGGGATTCTCTTTATATTGCTATATTTAATAAAATGGAATCTCCATTGTTATTAGACCGTAGATTAACCAAAATCTTCTTCCATTTTCTTCACTATCCTGAGACGTTATACTTATCAAGCCAATTCAAAACACGAGAAGCAAAAGTATCCTAGGATATAATGGACTGAAGTACAAAGATATACTAAAGAAGAGTTCTCAAGAACTATCTTAGAAATATGACGTAAAGAAAAATAAAAAAAGGAGTTTGGGAGAGAGAAGCTGCCTTCTCTCTAATAGAATTGTCAAGTGTTTAAAGACATGGAACAAGGAAGATAAGAGGTAGCTAATAGCCTCTCTATGGCCTGTAGATTCTAACAGGGTTCACACAAAAATGGCAGTTATGTTGGAGGGCTTCAGAAGAAGTTCTCTGCCTGGCTCCATGCTTCTGTATGAGCAGCATGTGAAAGCAAGCCTAGGGGGAGGAAAGAATGACAGAGATGGTTCCAGTAAGGACCTCGGTGAGGATGGAAATGAGGACAATGGAAAAGTTACGAGACTTAAAACAAGAAGCAACATTCCACAGTTTTGAATGTGGTCCTACAGAGGGATAAAGACAGTCGTTGGGGTGTTGGCTGGAGAGTCAGAGACTATTTAACAGTTCTGATTGCCTACATACTTAATGTTTGGTAAATGTATCCTAAAATATTTATGCTAGTTCATCTTCTTAATCCAAGCTGTTGGTAAGAGTTTATCCTGTGTTTTAGATATTGTAAATAACTGAGTGTGACCATGGCACTAGGTACTATTCAGTGTAACTAATGATGGGAGAATTTAAGAAGAGAGTGTACAAATAGAGGTTCATATGATTGATTTTCATTTAGCAGTAGCTCTAAGGAATTGCTGGATTTGATTCCTTCACATAGGAAAGTAAGGAATAGTAACCACCCACTATTGCCTTCAAAGAGTATTGTTCCCAGAACAAGGAGTAAATGAGTAAATTCAAAACATGGTAAGGAAGGAGCAGAGATGACAGCTTCTTTTAGTGGGGGAATGGAGAAATTGTTAGATTATCTAAAAATCATAACATGAACACTGTCATTCTTTGCAATACATCATATAAAAAGAATTCTGAGTCATTAAAATGACTGATGTTTAAATTTATTCTCCCAATATCCCACTGTCATCCCTAAAAGATATATACCACTATCTACCAAAAGCTTAAAGGATCATGAAGCTAAATATTGGGATTTAAAACCAGAATGCTGCAAAAACTTTAGAGAGGCCTTTAAATACTCTGGAAGTAGTCTCCATTAAAGGAACTGAACCATTATAATGCTTGTGGATAATGTTTATGCTCAGTGAAGTAAGTGGCTTCTCCAAGCCCTTTTCTGAAAATGATAGGTCCTGACATCAGGTAGAGTATGTGTAACAAAAACACTGAGGGCAAAGAACCAAAACAATTTAGAGAGATAACATCTTTGAAACAATCTGATAATGCTTGAGTTCAAGAATTCCAGAGGGAAGAAAGAATGGAATGGGGTCATTGGCATCTTCCTGCGGTTTCATAAATCTGTTGACAAATGCCAAATGTGGGAAACCACGTGAAAAAAGATGAGGTCAGAGTAAGGAAGATCAGAGGATGTCATTGGTTGTTACTTCTGGTAGGAGCATCAGAAAATCCGCTCATCTGAACTCTAGACAATGTGGTAAGGAAAGTTTTGTGCCTGGTGACTTTGCCTAAAGACAGAGAGGTAAAGCCCCTAGTAAATCTTTGCTAAATTATCCTTATGTCAGTGTGCTCATAAAACTGTAGAACAGATTTCTTTTACCAGCTGTGAAGTATGATGTATTATGGACAATATAATAATTTAGAGTTACAACTCAGTCACCTCAGAAAATCCTTGGAATATATGCATATGTATCTATATCTATATATCTATATTCCAGTGGTTTCATGTGTGTGTGTGTGTGTGTGTGTGTGTGTGTGTGTGTAAATATGTTCTAGCAGTTGGCTGGATGACTCATTTTCAAGGTAATGTTCAAGCTAGACTGAAAGTGAGTTGTTCAATATTTGGCACAGAATTTAGTGCTGGAGAGAACTGGATTTGAGTCTCAGCATTCACTTGCTAGCTGAGGAATCATGGGCAACTTACTTGGCTTCTCTAGGCCTCAGGTCTTCAGCCATCAGATGAAGATAACAATGGGATGGATGTGGAATATAAGAGAGAAACAGGCATCAAGAATGATGCCATATTTTTGGCTTGAGCAACTGGAAGGATAGAGTTGCCATCAATAGAAATAAGGGTTTACCTTGGAGGAGATAAAGGCTTGGAGATGGTGTTTAGTGTTGACCATATTAGATATAAGATGCCTTTTAGACACCTCAATAAAGATGTTGGGCAAGAAGTTGGACATAAAAGTCTAGAAAGAGGTTTGGGAGGGAGATAAATATTTGGGAGTTCATAGCCTGTGTTCAAAGGTATCACTAAGGGAGCGAGTATAGATTAAAGACGTATTCTGAGGCTAAGAGGCTGGAAAGAAGAGAAGTGATACATAAATAAACCTGAGAAAGTATGGCCATGAGGTATGAAGACATCAAGAGAGTTCATGTCTTGGAAGCCAAGGGAAATGAAATATTTCAAGAAGAGACTAATCATTTGTACGCTGCAGTTAGGTAAAGTAACATCAACCACCGGATTATAGGTAACCTTGAATAGAGCAGTTTTGGAGGAGTGGTGAGGATAAAAGTTGTAGTGAATTTAAGACAAAATGAAAGATAAGAGAAGAAAAATTGGAGATGATGACCACAGACAAAGTTTTTTGGAGTTTGCTGTAAAGAGAAGCAAAGAAATAGGGTGGTTGCTGGCAGAAAAAGGGGGGACCAAAATATTTTCAATCTCAATAATCTCCCTCTTTCTTCTTGTGACTGAACAAATTACCTCTTTCTACCAGATTAAAAATGCTTTTCTTTTTAGGAGGAAGTTATCTGAAAATGCTAATTAGTATTTTCTATGTTTTAGACACAGTATCACAAATACAGTGTCAGAGTATAGATGTACATATCATTTTTAAAATATCGATGACCTTAGGGGGCACCTGGCTGGCTCAGTCAGTTAAAAATATCAATGACCTAGATGCAAGACAACCAGAAATCAAAAAGATATAAAAATTCCAGCAGATGTGAGAACTCAGCAAAATTAAAGGTCCTAAAACAACCAGCACCTTTATCCAGGGGACATTCACTGTTTGTGTGACCACATATAGGACCCCACACCATACTTTTTTTTTAAATCATATACTAAGACAAAAGCAAAACCAACAAAATAAAACTAAGCCTTTGACCCCACAAATAGTTTATTACTTTATGCTTTTATCTTAGCCATAATGATACAACAAATGTGGCACAGACCTGTAATTCTCACCTAATCTCCAAGCACTTCTTCACGATTCCAGTCCCACTAGAGATAGGTGCGCTATACTAGCTCTGACCAAAAAAACTGTGAGCAGAAGTAACGTGTGTCACTTCCAGGCTGAGGCGGGGAAAAGCCCCAGAGGAATCCCACACAGATTTTCATGCCCTGCTTCAGGGAATGTGGAAAGCTAGTGCTGAGATTACCAAGTCAAGATGGAACCTTGCTTAAGGTAAGCTGCCCTGGAGACCCACTGGGCATACTGGAGGCTTTAATATACTAGCACATTGAGATTTCTGGGTTGGTTTGTTACGGAGGCATAGCCTAGCCTCCCTGACTAATACAGCACGTCCAAACTTTCTCTCTTTGTATTCCACAGTATTTCAATCCATTTACCACAAAGGTACTTATCTCTATGTAAGTTTTGGGCATTGTTATTTAGATAGTCTTTGCTGAGTTAGACAAGTGTATTCTTAAGACCTCTCATTCATTGCATTATAAAAAGCATGGTATAAATGATTTGGATCTTAAAAAATAACACATCACAAACTAGTATTTAAATTCAAAAGTGTAAAAGAAACGTTGGCAATGTGCATCTATAGGAAACAAACAAAACAAGAGACAAGAGAATTGATTAATTGTACCTACTTTTTTTCTGTCAGTCATATTGAAGAGACCTAAATGTTATTTGCTCATTTAAGACGAACACATACAAGAAGTACCAGAAATCAGTTTCTTACTGTTAAAATATATATGTGTATGTGTGATTAAAGTATCTTTGATTTGCATATTAAAAGTAACAGAATTCAGTTTCAAGAAGAAATGTGGATAAAGCAGAATCTTATCAACTACAACCAAAAGAACAACAAAAACAACAACAACAACAAAATGTTAGCATAACTGCAGCTGGCATCTAAAACTACTGGGCTATCTGTAAATGCAAACATGTAAGTTAATGACTAATACGTCTCACTTAGCTGAACGAGTCAGTATGCTCGGAATCCAAGCCATTCAGCTCTGCACTGTCTCAATGGAGCTGAAGTGGTTGTAGTGGAAGCACACTGGGTCTCCCAGGACAACCAAAAATATATGTGCTTGCCCATCATCTTGACATATTCCTAAAGAAATATAAAGCCTATTTAAAATAGCACTAAGGCCCAGGGAAAATCTGTGGCACTTATATTCAGATGTACATAAAACTACATTTTCCAGTTTGGCAGCTTCTCACGACATAAATTCCTAAAGATTTTAACTGCATACCTTTTTCAGCACAGGAAAGTTGTGCTTAACTGTCTGCATTAGAAGAGTGATTTTTCAGGATGGAGTGCAGAGTGGGAAAGGTGAGGGGAGGCATATTAAAATCATCAAGGGAGAGGGTGCCTGTGTGGCTCAGTTGGTTAAGGGTGGGACTCTTGATTTCGCCTGAGGTCAGGATCTCGGGGTTGTAAGATCGAGCCCTGCTTTAGGTTCCATGCTGAGCGTGGAGCCTACTTAAGATTCTCTCCCTCTCCCTCTCTCCCTCCTCGGGCCTCCCCTGTCTCTTAAAAAAAAAAAAAAATCACCAAGAGAGAATTTTCAAACCAGCTCACGTCCCCACTCCACTCCCCTCCAGGGCTGATGTGCTCTTAGGACCTAGTGGGGAGTGGGGAGTGGAGAGGAGGGGGACAGCATGTAGGGACCTTAGTGATCCTCCTTCTCCAACCCCTCACCATCCCTTAGTTGCAATTCCTGAAATGAAAGGAAACACGTTTCTTTTTGTAAGACGTTTTTTAAAGGTAGAATCCTGAGAGAACAAATACAAACAAAATAATCAGCAGAACAGTTTCAATGTTCCGACGGATATTGAACCGAATGTTTCCTGAGCATTCTCCTTCACACTTGTGTTATCGCAGAGCAGAACAACTTGTTCCAATTTTCTCACTTGACTCTCACATTCTGGGTAACAGAACGTCTCCCAATCCTGAATAGCACTGGAGGGATTATGCTGAAAATCTCTTGTTCATGGCTTCCTTGAGTTTTAATGCAAAGGTAGGATTTAATAGTATTGTCTAATTATAATGTTCTGTATCTTCCCCAAATTTTCTTTTCTTCATCCTTTCATTGAAGTAAATTAATACATGCTTATTGCATGCTGTCTAGTATCAATATTTATCAGAAACATGTAACCAATTTTATCTGATTCAATTGTGTAATTTGACTCAGGCTTCAAACCATATTGATTCCACTCCAAAAACATCTTAAATTGTACCTTTCCTCTATCTCTACTACAGTAAATCCAACTCATCACCTCTCATGAGAGCATTATTTTCAGACTACCTACCCATGCAGCTACACTTTAAGATTTATTGCTCTCTAACCCAAATCTCATGGGGTCATACTGGATTAAAACCCGTTGTTCCTTCTGCACAAACTTAAAGACAAAATCTAAACTAAGACCTTTCACAAGTT
Organism: Callorhinus ursinus; assembly: GCF_003265705.2. NCBI lineage: Eukaryota > Metazoa > Chordata > Mammalia > Carnivora > Otariidae > Callorhinus > Callorhinus ursinus. The sequence continues at coordinate 15,101,136 of NW_027397116.1, forward strand.
TTAATCTCAAATCATGCAGCTCCCCACTGTGTATAGTATTCTCTGGTCTCACTGAACCCATTAGAGTTTTGGAAAATTATTCCTGATTACATCAGGATTTTTCTGTGACTTCACATATGTTTAGAATGCCTTTCCCCAAATTCTTTATTAAAAAAATAAAAATAAATTTTCCTATTGGTTCTTCAAGAAACAACTCAAATTATATTTCTTCTAAACATGTTTTGAGTATCTGTTACTGTGTAGTGAGTTGCTCTAATACATAGCCACTTTTGAAACAACAAACATTTCTCATCTCACAGTTTCCATGTTCAGGAATTTAGCTGGAACTTCACTGGTGGTTCCAACAGAGAATTCTCATGCAGTCAAGATTATGGCTGGGGCTGTAGTGATCTGAAGTCTTGACCGGAGAACCCACTCCCAAGATGGCTCACTCACTCACACGGCTATTCGCTCAAGTTCCTTGTTGACTATTGGCAGGATGCCTCAGTTCCTCATAATGCAGACTTCTCCATAGGGCTGCTAAAGTGTCCTAATGATATGGCAGCTGGCCTAGAGGAAGAAACTTGGGAGAGCGAGGAGACTACAGTGTCTTTTCTGAGAGACACTATCTATTCTGCCACATTCTATTCATTGGAAGTATTTCACTAAGTTCTGATAATACTCAAGAAAAGCCTCCATGTTTTGCATGGAGGACTGTGAAAGAATTTATAGACATATTTTTAAACCATCATAAAATGTTTCAAGGATTTCCTCAGGAAGTTTGTTATTCTTTTTTCTGTATTCCCAGTGTTTATCATACCAGTATTGCAAAGCTTAATATATTATATAATAAATTAATTTTAAAAGACATTTTAGGCTTTAACATGTAAACAACAAATTTCTACTTTGCTATTTCCATATGTTTCTTTTATTTTCTAATGGCAGGATTTTATTTTATTTTATTTTATTTTTTAATTTCATTATGTTATGTTAGTCACCATACAATACATCATTAGTTTTTGATGTGGTGATCCACAATCCATTGTTTTCGTATAACACCCAGTGCTCCATGCAGTACATGCCCTCCTTAATACCCATCACCGGGCAAACCAGTCCCCTCTTCCCCCTCTCCTCTAAAACCCTGTTTGTTTCTCAGAGTCTATAGTCTCTCATGGTTCATCTCTCCCTTCGACTCCCTCCCCCACATTTTTCCCTTCCTTCTCCTAGTGTCCTCCATGTTATTCCTTATGTTCCACAAATAAGTGAAACCATATGATAATTGACTTTCTCTGCCTGACTTATTTCACTTAGCATAATCTCCTCCAGTCCCATCCCTGTTGATGTAAAAGTTGGGTATTCATCCTTTCTGATGGCTGAGTAATATCCTATTGTATATATGGACCACATCTTCTTTATCCATTCGTCTGTTGAAGGGCATCTCGGCTCTTTCCACAGTTTGGCTATTGCGGACATTGCTGCTATGAACATTGGGGTGCATGTGGCCCTTCTTTTCACTACATCTGTGTCTTTGGGGTAAATACCCAGTAGTGCAATTGCTGGGTCATAGGGTAGCTCTATTTTTAAATTTTTGAGGAACGTCCACACTGTTTTCCAAAGTGGCTGTACCAACTCGCATTCCCACCAACAGTGTAAGAGGGAGGGTTCCCCTTTCTCCACAACCTCTCCAACATTTGTTGTCTCTTTCCCTGTCCATTTTTGCCATTCTAACTGGTGTAAGGTGGTATCTCAATGTGGTTTTGATTTGAATTTCCCTGATGGCTAATGATGATGAACATTTTTTCATGTGTTTGTTAGCCATTTGTATGTCTTCTTCAGAGAAGTATCTTTTCATATCTTCTGCCCACTTTTTGACTTGATTATTTGTTTTTTGGGTGTTGAGTTTGAGAATTTCCTTTATAGATCTTGGATACCAGCCCTTTATCTGTAGTGTCATTTGCAAATATCGTCTCCCATTCTGTGGGTTGCCTTTTTGTTTTGTTGACTGTTTCTTTTGCTGTGCAGAAGTTTTTTTATCTTGATGAAGTCCCAAAAGTTCATTTTTGCTTTTGTTTCACTAGCTTTTGGAGATGTATCTTGAAAGAAGCTGCTGTGGGCGATGTCAAAGAGGTTACTGCCTATGTTCTCCTCTAGGATTTGGATGGATTCCTGTCTCACATTGAGGTCTTTCATGCACTTTGAGTTTATCTTTGTGAATGGTGTTAGAGAATGGTTGAGTTTCATTCTTCTGCATGTGGCTGTCCAATTTTCCCAGCACCATTTATTGAAGAGACTGTCTTTTTTCCATTGCATGCTTTTTCCTGCTTTGTCAAAGATTATTTGACCATAGAGTTGAGGGTCCATATCTGGGTTCTCTATTCTGTTCCACTGGTTTATATGTCTGTTTTTGTGCCAGTACCATGCTGCATTGGTGATCACTGCTTTGTAATATAGCTTGAAATTGGGCAACATGATGCCCCCAGCTTTGTTTTTCTTTTTTAACATTTCCTTGGCGATTCGGGGTCTTTTCTGATTCCATACAAATTTTAGGATTGTTTGTTCCAGCACTTTGAAAAATGTCATTGGAATTTTGATCGGGATGGCACTGAAGGTATAGATTGCTCTGGGTAGCATAGACATTTTAACAATGTTTATTCTTCCAATCCATGAGCATGGAATATTTTTCCATCTTTCTGTGTCTTCTTCAATTTCTTTCATGAGTGTTCTGTAGTTCCTAGAGTATAGATCCTTTACCTCTTTGGTTAGGTTTATTCCAAGGTATCTTATGGTTTTTGGTGCTATTGTAAATGGAATCGTTTCTCTAATTTCTCTTTCTACAGTTGCGTTGTTAGTATATAAGAAAGCAACTGATTTCTGTGTATTGATTTTGTATCCTGCCACATTACTGAATTGCTGTATGAGTTCTAGTAATTTGGGCAAGGAGTCTTTTGGGTTTTCCACATAAAGTATCATGACGTCTGCAAAAAGAGAGAGTTTGACTTCTTCTTTGCCAATTTGAATACCTTTTATTTCTTTTTGTTGTCTGATTGCTGTTGCTAGGACTTCTAGTACTATGTTGAACAATAGTGGCGAGAGTGGGCATCCTTGACATTTTCCTGAACTTAAGGGAAAGGCTCTCAGCTTTTCCCCATTGAGGATGATATTCGCTGTGGGTTTTCATAGATGGATTTTATGAACTTGAGGAATGTTCCCTCTATCCTTATACTCTGAAGAGTTTTAATCAGGAAAGGATGTTGTATTTTGTCAAATGCTTTTTCTGCATCAATTGAGAGGACCATATGGTTCTTCTCCCTCCTCGTATTAATGTGTTCTATCTCATTGATTGATTTGCGAATGTTGAACCATGCTTTCATCCCCGGGATAAATCCCACTTGGTCGTGGTGGATGATCCTTTTAATGTATTGTTGGATCCTATTAGCTAGGATTTTGTTGAGGATTTTGGAATCCATATTCATCAGGGATATCGGTCTGAAATTCTCCTTTTTGATGGGGTCTTTGCCTGGTTTAGGGATTAAGGTAATGCTGGCTTCATAGAATGAGTTTGAAGTTTTCCTTCTGTTTCTATTTTTTGAAACAGCTTCAGTAGAATAGGTATTATTTCTTCTTTGAATGTTTGGTAGAATTCCCCAGGGAATCCATCAGGCCCTGGACTCTTGTTTTTTGGGAGGTTTTTAATCACTGCTTCAATCTCGTTACTGGTTATTGGCCTATTCAGGTTGTCAATTTCTTCCTGTTTCAGTCTTGGCAGCTTATAGGTTTCCAGAAAGGCCTCCATTTCATCCAGATTGCTCAGTTTATTGGCATATAGTTGTTAATAATAATTTCTAATAATTGTTTCTATTTCCTTGGTGTTAGTCATGATCTCTCCCCTTTCGTTCATAATCTTATTAATTTGGGTCCTTTCTCTTTTCTTTTGGATAAGTCTGGCCAGTGGTTTATCGATCCTATGAACTCTTTCAAAGAACCAACTTCTGGTTTCGTTGACCTAATTCATTGATCTCTGCTTTAATTTTAATTATTTCTCTTCTAATGCATGGCTTAGGCATCGTTTGTTGATTTTTCTCTAGTTCTTTAAGGTGTAGAGTTGGTGAATTCGGGATTTTTCTAATTTTTTTTTTAGTTAGGCTTGGATGGTTATGTATTTCCCCCTTAGGACCGCCTTTGCAGTATCCCATAGGTTTTGGACCAATGTGTTTTTGTTCTCATGAATTGTTTTGAGTTCTTCCTTGATTTCCTGGTTGACCCAAACATTCTTAAGCAGAGTGGTCTTTAGCTTCCAAGTGTTTGAGTTTCTGACAAGTTTTTTCTTGTGATTGAGTTCCAGTTTTAAAGCATTGTGGTCTGAGAATATGCAGGGGATAATCTCAATCTTTTGGTATTGGTGGAGACCTGATTTGTGACCCAGTATGTGCTCTATTCTGGAGAAAGTTCCATGTGCGCTCGAGAAGAATGAGTATTCTGTTGTTTTAGGGTGGAATGTTCTGTATATATCTATGAGGTCCATCTGGTCCAGTGTATCATTCAAAGCTCTTGTTTCCTTGTTGATTTTCTGCTTAGATGATCTGTCCATTGCTGAGAGTGGAGTATTGAGGTCTCCTACAATTAACGTATTCTTATCAACATGACTTTTTATTTTGGTTAACAGTTGGCTTATGTAGACGGCTGCTCCCATCTTGGGGGCATAGATATTTACGATTCTTAGATCTTCTTGTTGGATAGACCCTTTAAGAATGATATAGTGTCCTTCTGTGTCTCTAATTACAGACTTTAGTTTAAAATCTAATTTGTCTGATACAAGAATTGCTACCCCAGCTTTCTTTTGAGGTCCGCTGGCATGGAAGATGGATCTCCATCCTTTCATTTTCAGTCTGGATGTATACTTAGGTTCAAAATGAGTCTCTTGTAGGCAGCATATGGATGGGTCATGTCTTTTTATCCAATCTGCAACCCTGTGCCGTTCTATGGGAGCATTTAGGCCATTCACATTGAGAGTGATTATTGAAAGATATGAATTATTTGTCATCATGTTGCCTGTGAAGACGTTGTATTTATAGATTGTCCCTGTATATTTCTGTTGTATATCACTCTTGGGGTCTTTCTCCTTTTATAGAACCCCCCTCAATATTTCTTGCAGGGCCGGCTTAGTGGTCACATATTCTTTCAGTTTCTGCCAGTCGTGGAAGCTCTGCATCTCTCCATCCATTCTAAATGAAAGCCTTGCTGGATAAAATATTCTTGGCTGCATGTTCTTCTCATTTAGTACCCTGAATATGTCTTGCCAGGCCTTTCTGGCTTGCCAGGTCTCTGTGGATAGGTCTGACGTTATTCTGAGGTTCCTCCCTCTGTACATAAGGAATCTCTTCCCCCTAACTGCCCTTAAGATGGTTTCCTTGGTTCTAAGATTTGCAAGTTTTACTATTACATGCTGGGGTGTTGGCCTGTTTTCCTCGATCTTGGGAGGGGTCCTCTCTGCCTCTAGGACACGAATGTTTGTTTCATTCCCCAGATTAGGGAAGTTCTCAGCTACAATTTGCTCAAATACATCTTCTAGTCCTCTCTCTCTCTCCACTCCCTCTGGGGTTCCAATTATTCTGACATTGGAACGCTTCATGGTGTCACTTATTTCTCTGAATCTATTTTCATGGATTCTGAATTGTTTTTCCCTGGCCTCCTCTTTTCCCTTTTTATCTATTATATTGTCTTCCAGGTCGCTTATTCATTCTTCTGCCTCAGTTACCCTAGCTGTTAGATTATCTAGATTGGATTGGATCTCACTGATAGCATTTTTAAGTTCTGACACTTCAGCTTTCATTTCTGCCCTTAGAGACTCTATGTTGCCATTAATTGATTTCTCCATTCTAGCCATTGTCTTCACAATTGCTAGCCTGAATTCCATCTCCGACATCTTGGTTATATCTGCATCCATTTATAAATCTGCAGCATAAGCCATAATCTCTGAGTCTTTTCTATTTTGGGGGCTCCTCCTCCTAGTCATTCTGTTGATGGGTGTTTGAGGGAATGTATAGAGTCCAAATTATTGACCAGAACCCAGGCAAGATGCACCTGTTTTCTTGGGACCTTAGGGTTGCTGGCCTCTTGTTTTCCCAGCCTGTCTTCTGTGGGAAGGGCCTGCTGTGCTGTTACTCAGGCAACCCTGTTTGGGTGGAGTTGCCCTGCCCCCTGTGGTAGGGGATGGGCTCAGCAGGAATCAGTTTTGGGGGCTTTTGTTCTCTGGTGGCTTTCCCTGGCGGCTTTCGGCATCTCTTCCAGGAGTCAGAGCAGAAGAGACTGTTTCCAACCCTCTGCCTCAGAGCAGAGAGACTGCAGTCTGTTCTTCACTGAGCTCTCCAGGCCACACCGTCTCCGTTTCTGTCGGTGCTGCTATAAACTGCGCCCCTCTGCAGTGCTCCCAGTCCTGCCTCCAGGTGGGAGCACGTCTCTGCCCTTTGAGCTTCTAAAACCGCCAGCCACCCCCAGATCGCATGCGTGACCCCGCTGCTCCGGGTTTCTGCCCCGGGGGCTGCCCTAAAGTCCTCTCCCCGCCGCTACCCATCTGTGAGTGTGTGCCCCGTCCCCAGCCCACGAGGCTGTCACTCACCGGTGATGTAGGATCCCCATGGCCAGGCACCCTCCCGCTGCCGTTTATCCTCCGATATCTGCCCGCGGAATCACGGCTCCCCATTTCGTACCTCAAAACCAACCGCCTGTGATATTCTGTTTGTAGAGATCCAGATCTTTTTACATCTCAGGCTGGTTTCATCGGTGCTCAGAGTGGTCTGGTAAACATCCAGCTCAGTTCCGAGGACCAGTTGAAATAGGGTCCCCTACTCCTCCGCCATCTTTCCTAGACCCTAATGGCAGGATTTTAAATTGCTCTTTCTCTCAATGTGCTCCTCTGGCTAAATCAGCATGAACAGCAGGAGAAACCAGCAGCGGCACCAGAGGCTGCTATTTCCATATGTTTCAATCACAAGACCCCTAAAATTTGTTTTCCCACTAACCCAAATTACTATTTCACACCTTTTTTTTCCTCTAAATCTACAATACCCCTGCCCACTCCTCTCATTATCAGCAAGATAACCCGACTCATACTTCATTAAGCAAGTAGAAGGACTGAAATGGAAATGTCCTCATCTTTCTACCATCAAATATACACTTCTACCTGTAAAGTCTGCCTTGGTGCCTCCTCTTCCAATAGATGAGATGTTCTTGCTCCTATCTGCTTCTGCACTTCTGCTCTGGATCATATCCCCTATCATCTTTCCAAAGACTTGAGGCATACAATAATCTCCTCTCCCTCAATTGATAATTATAAATAATAGATGTATGGGTGGGTGGATGAATGGATGGATGGATGGATAAGTGGATGGATGGATGGATGGATGGATGGATGGATGGATGGATGGATGGATGGTTGGATGGATGGATGAATAGATGGATGGATAAGTGGATGGATGGGTGGATGGATGGGAGGATGGTTGGATGGATGGATAAGGAGAGAGAAAGGAAGAATTACATTCCCATGATCATACCTGATTGCTGCTTCAAATTCCCCCCCCTTTTTTTTTTGCTTCTTCTCCCAGTAATACTTCTCTAGATTGATGTCTAAAGTCATTCTCTTCATTTCCTTTCTTCCTAGCTTCTCATCAATCTGATCCAACTGGACTTTGTCACCACTATTTTACAAGAACTGTGCTAAGCAAGATCACCAAACCCCATCACATCCAAACTAATGTCACTTCTCTTCCCTTATCTTAAGCACTCAGCTATTTTACTACCCCTTCTCCTTGAAACATTTTCTCCTCTTGTGGCACTGCATTGTCTGGTGTTGCTCCTGGCTAACCAGCTGCTCATTCTCAGCTCATTCACATCTTTAGATACCACTTTACACACTTCATTCTCACAAATCTGTATTTCCAGCTCTGACCTCTCCCCTTAACTCTCTGTCTAAAAAGCATTTGTTTCCATCTTAACATGTCCAAAACTGAACTCTTGATTCTCCCCCATATAGGTTCTTCTATAATGTTCCCCTTATTAGTAAATGGTACTACAGCCTACCCAGTTGCTCAAGCCGAAAACCTAATAGTTACTTTTTTTCTTTTTTCTCACATCCCAAATTAAAGTTATCAGAAGTCTTAACTTTAAAAATATATCCTAGCTCTCACCATTTCTTTCCATTCTTTCTCATAGTGGTCCAACCATCATCATCTTTCACTCACACTACTAAAATCTCCTCCTGCTTGCCCACCTATCATTCTTAACCAAAAATTCTACATTCCATACAAAAGCGAGAATGGGCTTTTAAAAATGCAGATCGGATCATGTTGCTTCCCTGGTGAAAATCCTCCAATGAATTTTCCTTACACATAAAATCAAAAACCTTCAGCATGGCCTAGAAGCCCTTGCACCATCTCATCTCTATCTATGTGATCTCATCCCATGCAATTCTCCCCCATTGTTCAATACATTTCAACAATATTGATCTTCTTTTTCTTTCCTGGTTGTGGTCAAGACCTCTCTCAGAATAAGTTCACACCCCAGTTTACCTGGCTCATCCAGGTTTGTTTCTGTTGTCCGGATATCCTGTCCACCTTATTATTTGTCCCAAACTTATTATTTTGCTTTAAAACCAAGGCTAATCAACAGTTACATTAAAACAAGCCAGTATGGGCTTGGTAGAGCTTCACTTTGTACTTCTAGTTACTTCCCTGGTCTTATTGAATGGTGTGTGAGACACACAGGTAGTGAACTAAGCTGTTACCCTAACAAACTAGTTAAATTTGAAAGGTGACAATTAGAGAGCATGTTTTCTGTTTTTCAGATGCTTTCCAAAGGAAAAGTAACAAACAAGCTGAGTTTTTCCTTAAAAAAAGTGCACTGGGATAAAAAAAAAAAAAGGCTGGAGAGAGCCAACTTTTCCAGGTCTTGGTTGATGGTAGGAGATGTAGGAGATGTAGTATCTCTGCCTCTAATGTAGGAACACCAGAGAAAGACAAACAAATCCCACCCCAAAAGGCTATTCCTGGTGTCGTAGCCAGTGGGGCAAAAACTTGAGTAATATCCTGTGGACTGCTGGACTGGGTGTTGGAGTCTCACAGTGGTGGCTATAAGGTAAGATTGTCTTTATTTTTGTGGGAAACTAGTAAGAGAGCACAGATGCTGAGCACAGATTATGACCGATGACTTTTAGCACTGATTCAGCCCCGGAGGAACAGCTGTATAGGTTGGCAGCAATGTCAGTAAAAGGGATCTGCTCCATCTGCTCTGACTGTCAATGTTTCAGAAGAGCAGCAACAACCACAATAGTGCTCAGAAGGATGCCGTTCAGCATATTCCCAATTTTTAGGACATAGAAACTTGGGACAACCTCATTAGACAGAGTATGTAAACCTGGGGTCCATGAGGATATCTGGAGATGAAAAAGAAAAAATGGGCTGCCACAGGTTGCAAAATAGAGATTTAGAGTCATATTCATTTTATAGTAAATAATATGAGCATTTTTTGAACTCTGAGTCATTTCACCTTATGGTCTCCAAAACACATAATAAATCTGAACACACACTACTTACAAGAGAACTGCTACAAAGCCCTTGATGCCTAGCACGTGCTGGGTAAACAGTAGGCAATATCACTGACTAGTACTACCAGGAGTACCCAGACTATGTAAGCTGCCTCCAAGTTTCCAAGAAGTTACAGGCTCTTGTTTACACCTTCAAAGTGTAGATTCTACTTGGGTTGTAACTGGAATACAAATGAATTTAAGTGTAGTAAAAGTCAAAATGAGAGTAAGCTCAAAAGGAAGTATTCTAACAATAAATGCTGCAGGAGTTCAATTAAAGGAAGTTATTCAGAACTGTTTAGTATCTCTTAATGTAAAAAGTATTGAGTTCATGAGTACAGGAGTCTACACAAATCTCAATGAACAAAATAAATAATGCTAACAACATCTCAGTAAATTGTAAGCACCAAGAACAAGTTTAATGTTTTAATCTATTTTCTTTTCCCTTAAAAATAAATGATTTACTGTTATAAGTTCAATTAAAGTCCATATTGACAAAGTGTAAGAACCTAAAAAATATAAGATGGCCACCCACTCAGGGCCAGTATGTTACAGTACTCCAGTAAATTATTCACTCAACCCACATGGGACCTAGAAACTATCTCATCAGTGTCCCAGAATGATAACACTCAGGGATGCTGATTTATGCAAACCAAGCCTACAAGTGACTAATGTCAATGGACAACTTTACCTAGAGGAATGTAATTGTCATTTGGTCTAACCAGTACACTTCCTTTAGATGCATGCTTCACAAAAACAACATTTTCAGATGCACTTGGTGAAGATAGGCTCAGAATGGGGAGTAGGGAAGTTAATTTTATAATTGGAATGTTTGATGACATTAGATCTAATGGCCTTATGGGCCCATCTCCTTAATAAGGAAGGAATCACCAAATAGCTCCAAAATTCATGTTGAACACCTGGAATGTGGTCTGGTTCGCTGTAGGCATTTCATAGTATTGGTTGAATGAATGAGTGAAAGTTCCCCTGAACAGTGCTTGGATAATCATTGCCAAACTTTGTCTTGATATTTTTCTACAATTTTTTTTCCTGAAGTGTTCTAAATTGCATTTTTCTAATCAACACATTTTTTAAATGATATATGAATACCTTTAATCCTTTATAGTCAAGATTCACTAGCTAGAAACAGAGTTTCTCAATGTCAGCACTGTTGAGACATTTTAAACCAGATAATTCTTTGTTGTTGAAGCGTTGTCCTGGGCCCTGCAGGTTGTTTAGCAGCATCACGGGCCTCTCCCTGCTACTGCCGTAGAGCACTCACACACCCTCCTGTGCTTCCTGTTAATATTTGCAATACATGATAATATTCTGTTTCATGGTTTTGACATAGTTCACTGCAATAAGACTAAATGAAAAGAGATTTGGTTGGGGGGTAGGGTGGGGTAGGGTACAAGCAAGGGTTTGGGAAGGAAGAACAGCTAAGAACAGTTAAGAACACTTAAGCCAATCAAAAATGTGCTCAGGCATTGCCAATTATCCCCCTAGGCACAAAATTAACCTGAACTGAGAACCAGTTCTTTTAAAGTGATATAGCTGCTCTTATCTGTTAAGTACGAATTTCAGAATTTAACTATCAAAAACAATGTCACTGTAAGTTCTTAGAGTCTTCCAGTTATCTCTCCTAAGCTCCACCCTATTCCCCAGGTATTGCCAACCCCACTAGACCATAACAGAGATACAATATTAGTAATTTCAAGGAGAGGGAAAAGAAAATAATGTGGAAGGAAATCAAGCCCCTTACTTCCTGTTCGGTGGAATGGAATTTTTTACTGCATGTGCTGTTCTTGACAAAATGGGAACTTCAGTCCCAAGGAAGCTCACAGGAGCTGATGGTCTGTTCTCTGTGCCTGTTGATAAGGTCTCAGACAGTTAGATATTTTTCTGTTTTAAAGTCAGACATGGTATTTCGGCACCTTTTTACTATACCTTAGATTAGATACAACTGCCTTCAGAGACATTTTGTTCTTTCATCCTGAATCTTTTCTTCATTTGTCCAGTCAGGAAAATCAGAAAAGTTTAATGTGCCTGGAGTCACAAAAATGCCATTCTGATAAGCACTCAGAGCAAGGACATGCATCTAAGAAAAGCTTTAGTTTATTTCAGGAACTTAGTAAAAGAGGTTCAAAAGCTAAATTTTTCAGTCAATAAATTTGGTTTAAATGTGAACTGGGTAACAGGATAACATCAGTCCAAACTTCAAGACTTTTCCACTTCAAACAATTGCTTACAGGAGTGCCTGGGTGGCTCAGTCGTTAAGCGTCTGCCTTCGGCTCAGGTCATGATCCCAGGGTCCTGGGATAGAGCCCCACATCAAGCCCCACATCGAGCCCCGCATCAGGCTCCCTGCTCAGTGGGAAGCCTGCTTCTCCCTCTCCCACTTCCCTCTCTTGCTGTCTCTCTCTCTGTCAAATAAATAAATAAAATCTTCAAAGAAAAAATTGCCTACAACAGAACCAAAGGTTACTTACAGTTATTCCCAGTAACAAACCTTGCTGCAGAAACCACTCTTTCTAAATACTTAAATGTAAAGAATAATAAAAGGCAACAGTCAAAAATGTAAGGACTCACAAAAATTTGGATCATTGTTCTTTCCCACACAAAAAAAATCCTTGAGTCTAGGATTACAAGTAAAATATATCATTGATTTTGAACATAAGAAGCAATGAGTGCATGATCAGCTATCAATTGCCGAAGATGGAGTCTCTCCTGGCTGGTGTTGCCCTGTTTTGTTTTGTTTTTAACTTTTTTTTTAAGTAAATGCTTAGATCTTAGTATTATTTTTCCCAAAGACAAAAGTATAAAAACTGGACTGACCTATGTGATTTATCATAGCTAACAAACTGATTTTTAAAAAGAAAAAAAACAATAAAACAGATTGCTGAAGAAGATGTGAAAATCAGAAAAAAATTAAAATCTTTTCCCTGGGTAAAAGTGGTAGTCTGGGTAATTCCACTTTTTGTTAATGATTCTAGTAATTGCCTGATTATGGACACATGATTATTCTATTTAATTTGCCAACTGATTTTCCTAGTGTGTCTACATTGTTTGGTTTTCTATAATTTTTTTCATTTATAAAATAGAGAGGATATTGATCTTCCTTATACAGGGATACAAGGAGTGATAAGATGAATTTAAAGCATCTATTCTGAAAATATATTATGCAAAATAATTGAAAATTCACTCTCTTAAATAGCATAGTAAGCATGTGGTTGGTATTTAGTGATTGTTAGATATCGTCTTCCTTCTTTTCTTCATCCCTTCCTTAGTCTCCCTTTTTGCTTTGGGGAGTAGGAAAAGCACCGAGCCAGGAGTCAGGAAAATTATTCTAGTACTAAGCTGTCACTAACTACTCGATATCAGACTAATTTCAGTATCCTCACCTTTAAAACAGAATAATGCTATTTCCCTTTTCGACTTCACATAGTTTTATGACCATGAAATGAGATAACACATGTGAAAAACACTCTATAATTGTAATATCCTATGTAACACTAAGATGCTATTAGCAGGACTTTAAAACGAAAACTAAAGAGACTATTTGGGCCTATTAAGAATTCATCACAGGGATGCCTGGGTGACTCAGCTGGTTGAGTGTCTTACTCTTGATTTCGGCTCAGGTCACAATCTTAGGGTTGTGGGATTGAGCCCTGAGTCGGGAGCTCCATGCTCAGTGGGAAATCTGCTTATGTTTCTCTCTCCCTCTCCCACTGCCCCCCCCACTTGAGTGTGCTCTCTCTCTCTCTCAAATAATAAATGAATAAATCTTTAAATTAAAAAAAAGAATTCATCACAGCCTCTATCATTTATAAATCTTAGATGACTGTCAGTTTTTAAGGACTCCAAGTAGTTATTTATTTTTACCTAATCCCATGAGCATATATCAGTCAAAAATCACTAGCATTATGTTCTAGGAGCCTAATTCTTATTCCACAAAAGCCTGGGGGACCTGAAAAGGATAAAAATCTGTCCTATGTTAATGCCTACACTCAATTATATAATAGTGCACATACCAAAGATTTTCAAAATATATCTCAGAATAGCTGAATAGCAAAACCAGTTCTCAAGTAGCAGAATTAACATCAACCTTGTCAATTTCTCTTCTCTAACTGTTAACTGGCCATAGTCTCCAACCCTCATTTTTCAGTGGCTTTCCAAATGACATCCACTTCATGAAATTCTGCATCTTTGCAAATTTTGCTGGTAAGCTTTGCATTATACTTGCACCATATGTTAGTGATAGTTACCAGGACTGATGTTAAGCAGGGAGGGCGTTGTAAATAGAAAATGTATCCGTTCTCAATTCATTAATGGATGCTTCCCTATTCTGATGGCTTTTGCATCTCTGTGCACTCAGTGTGGAAACCAGGATAATGAACAATCAGATAAGGAGGACACCCTATTCCTACCTCAAAATGTTGCTGTGAGGATAAAAATGAAATTCTTCTTGGTACACAGTAAGCCCCAATAAATGTTGCTTATTTTAAAGATAGAAGGCAGTGAGCAGAAGCCATTAGGCAGAAACAAGGAGAGACAGAAGTAACTGATGGCAGGATAGGAAGAAATCTCTAGAGGGAAGCAAAGAAAGAGGTGCTGAGTCACAAGCATGACAGGCAAGGAGAATCAATCACTCAGCTCCCTCATTGATCCTGAGCACTGCAGCCTTGCTGAGTTTTCTGGCTCTCCTCTTAGACTACGAGGACATCCTGAGAATACACTGCTATCACTTGAGGTAACTGAAGGATGTCTCAACCCTAAAATAAAACAATCTATTTGTTAAATTGTATTCAACCGGACTTGCTCCGAGAGTGTACTGACAAAAGAAACACTGGGGCGCCTGGGTGGCTCAAGTCGTTAAGCGTCTGCCTTCGGCTCAGGTCGTGATCCCGGGGTCCTGGGATCGAGTCCCGCATCGGGCTCCCTGCTCCGCGGGAAGCCTGCTTCTCCCTCTCCCACTCCCCCTGCTTGTGTTCCCTCTCTCGCTATGTCTCTCTCTGTCAAATAAATAAATAAAATATTAAAAAAAAAAAAGAAAGAAACACTCCCCTCACCTAATGAAAGAGCTCGTTTCCTTTCTGATTTAATTGAGTCTCTGAGCTGTTCTGTTCCTTGGGATTCAACAGATCTCAAAGGATACTATCTCCAACCTCCATGTAAAAAAAAAAAAAAAATTCTTAGTAATTCATTAAGTATGTTTAACACTCCAGAATTTGTGAAGCATGCCGCATTCTTAAGAGGAGAGTACAACACATCCTGGGGATGGAATCCTGGAATTTTCATTTTTAATAAGAACCCTAGATGACTAGCCAGTTTCATAATTTTTCACCTACTAAATGAGAACCAAATTCCAGTTTTACCTTCTTCCTAGGAATGTTTGCATGTCATCTGAAGTTGTGGGTGTTTAAAAACTCTTCAATCACACATAGTCTTTTTGTTTATTACATAAATTACTAATACCATCCATGGGCTTTCCATTAATTAACTAATTTATTATTCTATTCAACAATTATACTGAGCATACAATTAACATGTGTCAAGTAATGTATCAGAGGCTAGGTTTCCCTAGCTCACCTTTCAAGATCAACCTTTTACAGACCAGAATTACATAGCCAAGAGTATCCATGACGAGACCTGTCCATGACAACCCAAACTGACCTTCCTATGGAAACATCAATTCTCTAATGGAAAGATTTGGAATTCTAAGTGGACAGAATTGGATTTCAAGCCCCAGCTCTGCAGTCTTGGTTGCTATGGATTTGAAGCAATTTCTTCACATCTCCAAACATCTATAAAATGTTTAATTTGAATGAATAATAGCACCTGTCTCGTAGGGGTATAACGATAAGAGATAATGCTATCATATGTTAAGTACCTGGTCAGTGTTTGGCATGTATAATTAATGCTCAATAAATGAGACATATTGCTATTATTATTAAGGGAGGCAGGACCAGACTTTTTTTTATGGAAGAGTCTTGGAAACCTCAATATTATCAATATTCCCATTTTCCGAATTAAAAAAAAAATGCTGGGGCACCTGGGTGGCTCAGTCGGTTAAGCATCCACCTTTGGCTCAGATCATGACCCCAGGGTCTTCTCCCTCTGCTTGCCACTCCCCCTGCTTGTGTTCTCTCTCTGACAAATAAATAAATAAGATCTTTAAAAAAAATGGTTAGAGAAATAAAATCATTCATCCATGTAACAAACTTGTTTAGCAGTTCCTATGTGCCAGACCAGGGCTACTGTCTGCAGATACAAGGATAAAGAAGACAGTGACCCTGAACTCAAGTGCTCACTATCTCACAGAGGAGACACACAAGAATAACAAATGCCCCAAAAGAGGGAAGCACAGAGTTGTGGGAGCACATGAGCCAGTTCCTTCAGAATGCAAGCTAGAGTGGGCGTCAAGGTGGCTCCGCAGAGGGGATGTCCTAGCTGAGTCACGAAGGAAGCGACCTGACAAAAGTGGTTAATCATTGGCAGCCTGGCCTTCAAACCAAATTCTTGTCCCCAAGACCAGTGAACTTGTCACTTACATCGCAACTTCTCTGATTAAATACAATTAAAAAGTAGGTTTTTAGCACTTGCTTTATGGAAAAGCCTGTACTAGGTGGCAACAAAGGTGAGTGATTATAGTTCTTATCTCATGAAAGCAAGTGGAAATAAGTCAGACATACAGATAACCAACTCAAAACAAAAGTGGCAGAAGAGTTTAATATTCAAAATCAAGTGTTGGACATTCTACGTCAGCTTTCAGTTGGTTCTCAGACTTTCAAGGTGGAGGCTAGTGATTCCTCACCTACCAATGTGAATTCCACAAATGTGAATAATTACCACCCAGTAGCAAAGCCAAGTGGGTATTATTCACCACTTTGTCTGTAAATTGTAATACAGTCCCTTTAATTTCTGCTTAACCCAATTTAAAGGGAGTTTCTTTTTTGACTTGTAGGTGCCAAGAATTCTATATTTCGCTGTACGTAGTGCTTCTGTTTACTTTAAATTGTTTACTGGTAGAACCTATTTAAAATATTTTATTTAAGGCAACTACATCTTCATAGTTGAAATTTTCCTTTAGTTTTCTTTTGAGTGCTTTCTTCATCAGATTGGGGAATCCGAATTATACTTGCCTCAAGAAATCATTGACAAAACTTCCCATCACTCTGTGCTTTGGAGCAATTTAGGAATTATCTGGCCCTAACAGTTTTATCCAGTTCATCTAAAAATTCTATTGAACTCTGAAGTCACTACTTATTAATAGCAGTGCTCCTGCTCAGTACGGATTTACCTTCAGATCCTTCTTATCATAGCATTCCACGTAACCGTGAAGTGACAAACATAAATCAGTGAATTTATTTTCCATTTTTCTTCTATACAGTTGACCCTTGAATAATATGAGTTTGAACTGCACAGGTCCACTTATATGTGGATTATTTTTCAATAAATACAGTACAGTACTAGAATGTATTTTCTCTTCTTATGATTTTCTTAACATTTTCTTTTCTATAGCATACTCTATGGTAAGAATGCTATATATATATATAAGATACAAAATATGAGTTAATCAACTATTTATGTTCGTGGTAAGGCTTCTACTCAACAGTAGGCTATTAGAAGTTTTGGGGGAATCAAAAGTTATATGTAGATTTTCAACTACAGGGGGTCAGACCCCTAACCCCACATTGTTCAAGGGTCAAGTGTATTAAGAAATGAATTTAAGACCTGAATTATTCTCTGTGTATTTGACCACATCCCGTGGATTTTCATAGGTAATGCTCCCCTTTTTAATAATTTCTTAGTAGCCTTTGACTTTTCTTTTTATTTCCTCCTTGACCTACAAGTTCTTCATTTAGTAAACTGCCCATAGAAAGTAAAACCTAGGGCAACTTACTATGTGTGTTGCTGGTACAGTTTGTAAAATAATATAATTTTACCCTCACTGACTGCCCCTGAAGCACAACCTTGTTTCAACCTCTACTGCTTTATAATGGAAACTCTTTCAGGTTACAATGAGGAATCATCCACTTACTTCTCAAGAGGCTCCAACATACCTGCTCTTCAAGTCTGATTGGGTTTGGCTTCAGTTTGGTCTCCTCTGCTACATACATTCCTGAAATTCCTCATTTCTCTCTCATATCAATGCTATCTTTCCTTCTTTTCCAGTGGTCATTCAGAAGTTTGCTTGTCCCCCCCCCTTTTTTTTTTACATTTTTGGTTCTTTCGACGGACTGTGGATAAGCAGAGAAGGTAAGTGCATAGGCTCAAGACATGATGGTAAAAGCAGAAACCTGGGCGCCAGGGTGGCTCAGTGGGATAAGTGTCTGCCTTTAGCTCAAGTCATGACCTCAGGGTCCTGGGATTGAGCCCTGCATCAGGTTCCCTGCTCAGTGGTGAGTCTGCTTCTCCCTCTCCCTCTGTGATCTCTTTCTCTCAAATAAGTAAAGAAAATCTTTAAAATAATAAATAAATAAGAGCAGAAACCAAGAAACCTTTAAGTGCTTCAAGTGTTACCTGACCGTACCCTTAATAAGGCTTTCCTGTTTGTTTTCCTCTTCTTAAACCTGAGGAAATCATCTAAACAGATCATTAATATGTTATATGTTATATATTATAATGTTATAATAATTTTGAACATTATGATCCAAATAATGCAATAGTGCCTATGTGTGAACAGAAATATAGAGTTTAAAAACAATGAAAATATGAAGAAAATTATTTTCCATAATTATGAGATTTAAAACCATTAAGCAATGTTTCGTCCATTTGCCCGACAGAAGCAAAAAGAGGCAACCATTACATAATGGTTCAAAATAGAAACTTCTAAAAAGTCTCAGAAATCAGCTACTTTTATATTAGATTTTATTTATTATTAAATTGTCTAAGGCAATATAGAGATATACATAAATAATAGATATATGGGAGAAGATATTTGCAAATCATATTTCCAAGAAGGGTTAATATCCAAAATATATAAAGAACATCAACAAAATTCAATAACAAAAATGGTAACTAGACTTACTGCAATGATCAGTTCACAATGTATACAAATGTCAAATCACTGTGTTGTATGTATGAAACTAATAGAATATTGTATATCAATTATACTTCAATAAAATAATGAGATGTAGGTGGCTTCATTCAAATACATATTACAATAGATAGTAAAATGAGAACAAATGATAATATCATGTGATTTTTTTTAATCCTGTGGGGGGGGTCTTAAATATTTTTATTAGAGGAAATGTGAGATTATCCATATGTTCATAATGTTTTAAATGAGCATCTTATATATCAGTGCCTTGTCAATTTTCCTCCTAATTTGGGTCTCTGTTAAACAATTTTACAAAATAGGTATTCTACTCATAACAGGTAAAAGGCAGATTTAAAAAAAATACAAACAGATTATCTCATAAAAAGCAAACAGAAGAAATACTAACAGAAAGAAGAGAAAATTAACTTATAAATATGGTGAAATTCAATGTTATATGGAAGCTATTTTATAAGTTTACAATCAGAATTTAACTATAGGTATCAAGGACATAGGAATTTCTGACAGAAGTCACACTGATAACAGATGGTAGACTCCCTGGAAAAGTAATCATTCATTCATTTATTCATTCATGCTTCCATCCATCCATTTCCTCAACAAATATTTATTGAGTATCCTCTGTGTTCCAAGATACAATAATTTAAAGAAGAAAGAGAAGGACAAGATCAAGAACAGGAACAGGAACCAGAACCAGCATAAGAACAAGAAGAACAAAAACAAGGAGAAGTCATCTCATGGGAAATACTGGCAAGAAACCAGATAATTCTAATTCACTGGGGTAAGTAAATTAATAGGTGTTGTGGGAGCACTTAGGAGGAGCACCTCACCCAGACTTGTTGATGAGGGGAAGGAAAAGTGTGTAGGTGATATCTAGGAGAGAAAGTTCTTGAAGTGATACGTGAAGAAGTATGAATAATATAGAAAATAGTCAGATGAAACCAGATGAAATCTTTTTTGAAAAAAAGATCCAAGTAGAGGGAAGAGAGGAGCAAAGGGACAGAGGAAAAAGAAAGCATGGCATGTAGAAGGGACTTAAAAAAAAATGCAGTAGAATAACAGCATAAAGTACACAGCAATGGTAATAAAAGGCTGGAAAAGGCATTCAGGGGCCAAGAAAAAGGATCTTATAGGTCAATTTAAGGAATCTGGAACTTACCTTAAGGGTAACAGAAAGTCATTAGTGGTTTCAATCAGGAAAGCAATAATGATCAGACAAGTGTGTTTTAGTAAAATGCTGACTGAAAAGCAGATACGTTATTGAAAAGGATTGATTTACAAGATGAGAAATCAATTAGAAGCCTTGCTTGGATCCGTAAGAGAGATAGAGAAGATAATAAGGAAAGTGAAAGTGGGAGTGAAGAGAAGTTTATAGTTCCAAAAGACATTTAAGTTGTAAAATTAATAGGCAGGATAGATTCAATCCAGGACTGAGAGAAGGGGGAACTCAATGGTGACCACTCCCTCCCTCTATCCCCATGTTCCATCTGAAGCCCCTGAGGGGGTGAAGGTGCCCTCCCCTGAGATAGAAAGCAAAGGCAAAGAAATAGGCTTAGGTGCAAAGATGGGAAACGCTATTTTTAACAAATTTGTTTGAGTCATCTAAGTGAATCAAGTTAATGAACAACAAGCTATAAGGCTCTGAAATAAGGAGGGGCGCCTGGGTGGCTCAGTCGGTTAAGCGACTGACTTCGGCTCGGGTCATGATCCCGGGGTCCTGGGATCGAGCCCCACGTCGAGCCCCACGTCGAGCCCCACGTCGAGCCCCACGTCGAGCCCCGCGTCGAGCCCCGCGTCGGGCTCCTTGCCCTGCGGGGAGCCTGCTTCTCCCTGTCCTCCCCACTTGTGCTCTCTCTCACTATCTCTGTCTCTCTCTCTCTCAAATAAATAAATAAAATCTAAAAAGAAAAAAAGTTTTTAAAAAAGGCTCTGAAATAAGGAGAGAGAACAGCACTTTATTAAGGATTTTTGCATCTATGTTGCACTCCAGTTTTATTTTCTTATGATGTCCCTCCCCCAACACTTACATACTCACAAACACATTTTCTCCTTTCCTGAAGCTCTTAAGCACTTCTCTGTCAAATCAAAAAGTAGTGTGTTAAGGCGGTCTGTTTATATATTATATAACAAAAAGAAACCTTAAATACTTAATATTTAAAGGAAAGGGGGATACTCCACCCTGGTAACAATTTCACAAAACAGAGACAGCTTCCTCCAGTTGCTCCTTAGATTTTGTTACAGTCATCCAAAACCCCAATGACTCATGGTGTTCCCCAATAGACAGGATAGCCAGGGTCTCCAGGAGGTGGAAAAAGATAAAAAACAAACTGTCAAGTTGACTGAAATTCTGGAGCTCTTAGTTTCTGCTAGGTATTTCAGGACAAGTATTAAAGGCTTATCACCTTTTGGCAAGGTAATAGGAAGAATGACTCACTGCATCATTCTTGCACCCTGACACTGATGTTGATTTATTCTTTTAAGGACTATGATTGGTTAAAAAAAAAAAAAGAAAGAAAAGAAAAGAAAAAGTTCTCTCAGAAAAAAATTATCTCCATCCTGTGAAAGATAAAGTTTTTATACCAGCTTGAGCCCCACCAGGTTCAGGATATGAATTGTATTCACATAGTTCCTGCTCTTCAGAGAAGGAAATGAAAGCCTATAAATATGAACAGACTTTCCTGGAATATTGCAGTAACACAGCATTTGGTTCTGCTAAATCAGCATCTTGGACATTCAAGTTGTTGTTATTCCATCGGACAGCAAGTGCTGTGAAGAGTTTCTCCTCCTCTGGTCAGTAGAATGCAGTAAGTTGGGAATACTCTTCTAGCCATCTCTGAGTTGATGTTCATTTTAGTAGGAGTTCATCTCTGTCAACTCACGTGTACCAAGTAGATAGTGGCTAGTGAACCAAACCGCAGAAACAGCAGAGATGGGTAAACTATATCGATGCCCACTCTACATCCCAATTCTAGAATCTACAATCTCCCTAAGGATCATGACTTCAGAAAGAGTAAAGACCACTAAATGAGATGTTGACATTTCATAGTCACAGTGAATTTTTTAAAGTGCAAATTGGATAACTGCATTTTAATGGCTGTCTTGTGCTCTGCTATTACTATGGGCGGGGGGAAGACTGGACTTTACCACAGGTTATACGATAAGGATGAGTGATATGAGGTGCACAACCAAACATTGAGCTCCACCGGCCTATATCAGCTGACCCCCAGCTGACCTCAGGACACATGAGGGAGCCAGGCCAAGACCTACAGAGCCATGCAGCCTACCCCAGCCCAGATGGGCTAATCTCCAGCCTACTCCAAGATGCATGACTAAGCTTATCCAAGTCAGGGGAGATGTTCAGCCCAGACAAAACCAGTGGACACCCAGCCAATCTGCAGACTTACTCTCAATAAGATTGAGCTGTTAATTGAGCCAGACAAGGTCTGGACACCGCATGCCCTTTGGATGTGTCTCTGTGAGGAGATGCATCCAGTTTCTAATACTTCCAGAGATGATTATCCTGAACAGAAACACCCTGAAGGGTCTCTGCAACATCAGATGTTTTCCCCCATACAAGAAAGGTTTGAAAAACTCCTGTTTTCTTCACTCATAGTTGGATTGTACATTCTTGAGAGGTGAAAACTTAAATTCCATGTATTTCTTCCTTGTTTTTTAAATGTAAAATTGGTGAAGTAAGTTGAAACCTTTGTAATGGGTCCCATAATCTCTCCCCCACCTCTTCCCATATACATTCAAGGCCAGCCAGACATGGAAGGGCTTAAGAGTAGGAAGTTTTCTGTGGCCTCTATGGGTAAATAAGGCCTCTGGGGCCCCAGAATGAAAAGTTTAGTCAATAGAAGAAGGAACATTAGCCAATAATTTACTGTATTTGTCCCTGCTCCTTCACCTCCATTGAGATCTGCCTAGTTATCAGATACCAGACTGGTTCCAGGCAGAATGTTCATTGGTGTTCTCTACGGCTTGTGTGGTCATCAGTTTTGCCAACCTGAAGTGGCTCAGAATACCCTAGATCTTGGAGAGTCTGCTCATGGTCGTGATGTTCTGTGTAGCACTGGTTCTAGAAACACTGTGGCAGCCAGGGGCAGCCCTACCAGAGAACCTTAAACTGAACCCAGATCCCCACCAATTACTACGAGAGGTGGTGCTATTTGTAGTCATAGTTGGATTTTTAACAATTAAAAGCCTACCTTATGCAAATAAAGACAGAGAACTAACCACTAAAGTTTCTGCCCTTCTAGAGGAAAGATATCAAAATTTTTACAAGTTTAACCTAATTCAAGAAGAATTTTAAGACCCCGAATCCACTTTAATGGAAGCTGGACTCAAGAACAAACTATCAGAAATAGAAAAACTGGAGGTCATTAATAAAGAGCTGGAAATCACCAACCCTTTACTGGGGTTTAAAATACAGACTTTTGGTAAAGGACTTAGCAAAGAAAAATCGAAATGTTTAGAACAAGTTGACATTAGGAGAAATATTCAGTGTTTAGAAGATGCATCAAAATATATCCAATTTCAAGTAACTATACCCATCAACGTACATCAGAAAAGTGAAGAACAACTTCAGACAGCACCTAAAAACATGCTTTAGATGAAAATCCCCATCTTCATGTTGGAACAAAACTGCTTTCACAAGACAGAAAGAGTGAGCAAACTTATTAGTCGGGTGGGGGGGAGTCTAAAAACAACATTCTACTACAAACAGGACAATTTTTAAATGATTAAGAAAGCCAGATCAGTGTTAAATAGGAGAGATCCTGCTGTTCATAAAGACGACAACATGGATGGTGGAACCTTGAAGCTGGGTATAACAAACCCATCAGGAAATGGAAACTTCCAAGAAGATGAATCTTGAGTTTTGAAGAAACTGATGATGCTGGGGTAGATACAGCTGATCAAGGCTGGGTCACATCAGTTGATTTTGTTGGACTTACCTGGGTTTATTATAAAACTTTATTTAAAAACTCTTGAAGAACATGAAACCAAATGTACACTAAATCAACCAAAGGTGATAAAATAACTGATGCCTGGAAGACTCTAAGTCTCTGAATGAGACAGTTTCACTACAACCAGAAAGGGGGAAATGCAGTTAGAAAGGAACAGACAATAGCCTCAGAGGCAACTTTCCTCCCTCCTAAAATGCACTGAGAAAAAGAAATCAATTTTCATCAAATATCCAAGATAGAATTCACCTTGTAAAGATAGTGGAGAATTCTTCCAAAATAGATGAAACAGCCTGTGAAGAGCTGGACATTTCTAAAACATTTTTGAGGAGGAACTTAAAACATTTCAAAAAGTAGCCTCACACCCCTGTTGTTCCCAAGGCGGCATTTGGAAGAGCCCAAGAGGACCACCAGGGAACCCAATGGATGAATAGACCCCCAAGAAAGGAGGAGTATCAGGCAATGATAGTACTAGGTCCAGGATGCAGTTCTCCCAGGGTGAAGACCACGGAGGCAAGATTCTCCCATTAGGCCACCCCCATCCTTAGCTCAGTGTGTCCTCCACAGAAGCAAGATGGAGCTTGTCCTGGTGCTCCTTGAACTGGTAGACACTCAGGGCCTTCTTTTGATTCACGCTTTCCACCTTAATGGGAGACATGCTACCCTAGGAACAGCACTAAATAGTGGCTGCTAAGAAAGTAGCAACAAGATGGGAAAGAGTCACCCAGGAAAAACTAGTCCTGCTACAAAGTGATGCTGAAGGCCAGCCCTTTGCACTACATCACTCAGGGCATGCCCCACACCGTTTGAACTTCCTTGCAAAGGAAGGTTGCTATAATCACCTCCACCCTAAAGATAGGCAGACTAGGCACAAGCAATTTGCCTGAGAATATAACTAAAATAATGCCAGGAACTGGCAGCTAATGCAAATACCCCAGGTATGGACAAACCCTCCAACCATCCTGCTCTCCTAAGGGTAATTTATGAAAAGAAAAGCAAAATTATTTTGTCTTTTGAAGCTGAGACTGTTATGAAGTCTGGTGCCATTGGCTCAGCATTTAAGACTTCAATATTTATAATATGACAATTGTGTCAAGGCCTACTGGTATCTCTTTGAAAGCATTGTTCTTCCAATTAATTTTATTAATATTTGAGAATTTTTGTTCCAAAAATGGGTTTGGTAGAGAAAATCCACAAGATTTTAGTTCATTATGAAGTAGTCCATGGATCAAAAACCATTGAAAACCGAAGTCTAAAATGGATTAGTACTTTCTACATAGGGATAGTCCGTAAACTGGAAATACCAGTGCAAAGAGATTATTTATTAGATGAATTAGATTAGATTATTTATTAGCTCTTCTCCTGTCTCTCTCTCTGACTCTCAGTGATTAGTATCATATATAGACCTTCGAAATCTTGTATATTATGAACCCAATTTCCCAAAATTTCAAAAAGGTAGTGAGTAGGACACTTAACACTCTAATGATTTGACAAAATTCTGTGCACAGAAATTACAATCCCAGGCAGAAGAAATGCCAGGAAATAAATTCTTAGCTCTACCTCTGCACTTTATAGACAATATGCTACCTATGTAACTTATTTTATAAGAAGGGATTTATAATCACCACTCTCCCTTGAGATTCTGTGTAGTCCACGGTCACTGAAGACAGCAGTAGCAATGGGCATACACACTAGAAATAATCCCCTAAAGCAGACTTCATACAATTGTTCCTTTAATCTACAGGCCTAATAATTACAGAAATCTATTAGAGGTATTTCAATACATGTTAGAAATTTTTATATGGGGGAACAATAACATCATGATATTCCCAATGCTGATTTTCAAAGAAAATCTAGTTGCTTTAGTGAGGAAGGGGGTTATCAAATTTATTAGGCCCGCCCTGCCTGCATTTGAAGTAGGACATACTCCATACCTTGGATTAATTTAAGGCAGAACCATGGAAATGCTCTAACTGGAATTACCAATACAAAGATTGGTAAAATGACTAACTCCTCTATAACACATGTCAAGTATTAGGTTGGAACTCTGATTCATTCCTGACAAAAACACTAACTTTCTCTCTTATCAGCTTCTGGGCATACAAATTACATTCTAAGAAAGACATTAATTATGATTTTTAAAACTCAGATCATATTAGGGGTGAAGAAAAGTACAGAATCTTGTGGGGTCATGTGTTTATTCTGTTAAAAGAAATATTTCACCACCTAAAGCTAAATGAGACTCCCCCTCCCCCCCCAAAAGTAAAAAAGGAAGGAAAGGAGGGAGGGCAGGAAAGAGGGACTGGTGTTATACTTCCTCAAATATTATCAACAGTTACAGGAGGGGTTTTTTTCCCCCCTTTCATTTAAACTCACCACCAACTTAAGATTTTGTGAGGTAAGCAACAGTTTACAGCTTTTACAAATTTAAGAACTAAGATATCTTACTGACTGAAAAAAAACAAAGCATGGAGTAATACACAGAATGATTCTTTTGTGTTTTTTAAGCATTTCTCTAGGTTCTTAAATTTCTAAAGCCTAAGTATGAAAGTTATTCTGTAATAAACATGTTTAGCTAACAATAATTCATAATTCTTAGTAATAATAGCATACAGTGGCGAGAGCATACAGCGGGGAGAATTGTGGCAGGGGAGACTTTTGCCTTCCATATTCTACTTTAGGTGTTGCTAGAAACTTGTATTTTTCATTTGTCTTCTTCTGTAATTTAATTTTTTTTTTAATACAAAAAATTCAAGAACCACAGGGAGAACCTCCACCACTCATGTGTTCAGAAAACCTCTCCAGTAGAGGGCATGGTAGATTCAACACTGAAAATGTATTCTCAAGCAAAC
Source organism: Callorhinus ursinus (assembly GCF_003265705.2). Taxonomy (NCBI): domain Eukaryota; kingdom Metazoa; phylum Chordata; class Mammalia; order Carnivora; family Otariidae; genus Callorhinus; species Callorhinus ursinus. The sequence goes on from NW_027397116.1 coordinate 15,127,566, forward strand.
CAACTGTGGTTTTGCTGTGCAGTATTTACAACCTATTGCATTGCTTCTCCCGCCACTACAGAATGGAAAATATGTGTCATCTTAATATTGAGCAATCCCATTTACCTAAAAGCCACTTGCAACAAAAAGACAAAGGGAAGTCATCAAACATTGTAGCTTTTGCTTTAAATCTATGTCTGCTGCCTTTATAAAAGACATTAACATGACAACTTTTTGACTGAAAGTTTTCTCAGCGTGAAACAGGTCTTGCCTTAACTCTTAAAATCACCTTTACATACAGAAATGATAAATCATTACACATTCAGATTTACCAATTGGCCTCACAATTTTCAGGAAAAAAATTAATTTGCTGCCACTTAACATCAGTTGTCAATTGGTAATGGTTTATGAAAAAAGCAAATAATTACATTAAACACAGAAACATCTAGAATAGTCTATATTTAAACCAGTTGCTTATATGGATACATATGTATTCACTTTTATGAATACATTGAGATGATTTAACTTCCCTGGCTTGGAGATCTCTGAAATAGTTGAAATGGCAAACTGTTTGTTTTCCTTATATGCTTAATATCCAGAGAGCATGTATTAAGTATCTCTTATGAGCCTAAGACTTTACAATCTCTGGGACATTATTTTGATATTTTAATAGTATTTACAAATTTATAACCTAATTAACTCTGAGTTAATCCTTTAATGCTTTCTCTACCTTGAATAGCTATATTTCCTTTTTCACACATATGCAAATTAATACCAAACTTCTGTACTTTAGAATTCACAAAGGCCCCTCACTTGAGTCACATAACATCTAATGAAATTGGCACAAAAAGATATATTACTCTTAGTACAAATGAGAAACTGGGGCTCCAGGAGGGGTGATGAGACTGTCCCAACAGTTACTTAGCATTTATTGATTAAGCTGAGACTTTAATTAGGTCTCCAGACACAAATCCAGCTCTCTCTCCTTGCTGTCTCTTTGTCAGAACTCTTCGACCTTCCACTGTGAATGAATTCTACCAGCCAAGGTTTTTATTTGTTTGTTTTATTAATATATAACATATTATCAACATATAATATATTATTTGTTTCAGGGGTACAGGTACCATCCAAGGTTCTAAGTGAATAATGTATTAAGGTTTATACTGGCAAAAAAAAAAAAAGCACAAGTTCCTATTTATCACACATATTTAATAAATATTGAATAATCAGAAAGTGAAAATAGATGGAAATATTATGCTGGGTTCTTTTAGAGATAGAGTATATGCATGAGAAAAATAGCATTCTAACATTTCACAAACATGTTTTGAACTATTTATTACTGAAATCTAAATGATTTTCCTTTCTATAATAAAGTTCATGGCTGTTCTCTTTAGTAATTATTACAGATTTTACCCTACAAGTCAAACTTGGAGCTCCAACTACTGGTAGCTTACTTTGAGAAGTTAAACTATTTCCAATTTTCTTTTTTTTTTTTTAAGACTTTATTTATTTGACAAGAGAGAGCCACAGCGAGAGAGGGAACACAAGCAGGGGGAGTGGGAGAGGGAGAAGCAGGTTTCCAGCTGAGCAGGGAGCCAGATGTGGGGCTCGATCCTGAGCTGAAGGCAGACACTTAAGGACTGAGCCACCCAGGCGCCCTAGTTCCAATTTTCTTTTAGCAGTTCTAATGCAAAGCAGGGAGAATATTTGTAGCCTAACATTGCTGTTAATCTTATTTTCTACTGAAATGCTTGATGGGGAAACCATTTGAATATTCCATTGTACAGTTCTGTTACCTGAAACCAAGTAATTGCTCTGAGGTTATTTATTGTGGAGGTTCTGTTTGTCCTTCCCAATCAAAACATTTAAAGCCGGGTACAGCAGAGCTGATTTTTGAAGAATTAACAAATTAAACTTACTCAGGTAAACCACTAACGTCTCTTGCTCCTCCTCTCTACCGCTCCCCGCTTTGCAAGTTATTAAGTAGTTCTGGTAAATTCTAAGCAAACTAAGAATGACTCATGAGGAAATCCTGCATCCTTGCACTCTTAAACAAGAAGGGCTCTGGCGCATTACAGCTGGAAGGTCTTGGTGTTTCCCTCTATCTCAGCAGAAGGAGATCTGTGATTTCTGTTCTGGAAGGAAAAGCAGCCAAGGACTCCGGCAAACAGCTTGCAACCCCACGGACAGACCCAATCAGGTATCTTTTGGTGATCAAAAATGTACGCCCTGTTAAAAAGACTGTCATCTGATAGTCACTTTCTCCGGTTCCTTCCCTATTTATCGTTCATTCCCAAACGTGTTCCAAGCTGCCGGTAGGTACAGTAGGTCACACCACCTGTCCCTGAATCGTCACAGTTCCTCCCTTTCATCTTTTTCTTCCCCCCAGACTAAGCCGAATCGCAGAGCGGAACAGGTGAGGGTCTCCCAGCGGCCTCAGTTTGCCAACCAAGAAATGAGGTGTGGAAAGAGGGCGCGCTCTCAAAAAAGGGGGGAAAACATCTTAATTCAAAATAAGGCAATTGCACCCAGGTTCGCCACAAGCAAGTTTTTCCCGGTGGGGAATCAGCACTCCCCTTCGCGGTTTGGAGCACGTAAGCGTGGGGGAGGGGAGGAGAGGGCGAGCGTCCCCGCCGGGCCGCAGCCAACTTTGGCTCCCTCCCTTCGCCGCGGGCCACCACTCCTTGGCAAAGGTCACCGGCCGTGGCTCGCAGGGAGCCTTCTCAGCCTGATCCCACACCATCACCGCTAGCCGCCGCGTTCGGCCCGAGTGCGTACGAAGCAAAGGCCGCAGACGTCAGCGAACCTCGCTTCGAGACCCTTCGGCGGCTCCCGTGACTACCGCAGGCCGGGGCCAACCCCGCCCTCGGGCCCGTCTGCAACCGACCAATTAGTGCCCTCTGGAGGCGGGACCGGCGGCGTGAGGCCCCGCCCCAGCCCCGCCACCTCTAATAAACGCGGCGGTGCGCGCCCCACCGCAAACAGCTGCAGCTCCAGCAGGGGGAAGATAATGCAAAGTGTCATGTTCCTGGCTGTCCAGCACGACTGCGGATCCATGGACAAGAGCTCCGGCAACAGCCCCAAGAGCGAGGAGAAGCGGGAAAAAATGAAGCGGACCCTGTGAGTACGGCCTTCTTCTCTCTCCCGTCACTCGCTGCGGACCTGGCTCTCCCGGTTTGCTGCAAACCTGATACATTCGGGCTCAAAAAAAAAAAGGGGGGGGGGGGGAAGAAAACTATGTAACCTGCGCCTATGCAGGAAAAAAAAAATGGAAAAGGTCAATTTGCTATAAATAAGGTTAAATCTATGTGGTGTGTACTGATTTTGTTACGTGAGCGAAGGGCTCTCGGGTAGTTTAGGAACAGAAAATTTTTGATATGGGGGCGGTGGTAGATGCGCCTAAGAAATTGCGGGTTGTTCCCCCCCCTCCCGCATTTAAAATAACATCCGAGAGTCCTGCGGCTGAAGCGCATCCCCAGCAATGGTACCTTGCATTATAAGTTTTGATCAACTTACACAGCTTCTGAAAGGAGTATTTTGGTCGATTCTGATTATATTCGTTTTAAAATCGTTTTTGTTTTTTAATGGAACTGCATATCTCAGCCACTAAAGACTGAAATCATTGTTATGCATCATCTGCTTAAAATGAGGGTTGTAGTTGGGGGGGGGGCTCAATCACACACACCCACCTCCCTCAAGGCTTCTAGTGTGGTCCAGAGCCTCCTGCTTAAGGGTAGAAGGGAAATGAATACCGACTGGCTCCAGGCCGCTCCACTGTAGGTTTCACGTATGAAATGTCTCAGAATTGTAATTAAGGCTGCAGAAAAACTGCCTTTTGTGGACCAGAAATAGCATCTGCCTTTTGAAGTATGCCAACTACCCAATAATTTTAGGTAGTCTTACCCTTAGTTATAAAGGTAGTACTTCTGTTCAGATGAATGGATGAAACTAATTGTGTTCAGCACATAGGTGCTAGGTTTAAATGTAAAATGAGTAAGACTGACTTGAAGAGTTCTTGTTTTGTCTTATTTAGTTTGTAGCTACTGGGTGACTTTATTTGATAAAATGCCTTCAGCTGCAGTAGCAATTTAAAATGTTGCCACTTAGTGAATATCTTTTTTTTTTTTTTTAGATTAAAAGATTGGAAGACCCGTTTGAGCTACTTCTTGCAAAATTCATCCTCTCCTGGGAAGCCCAAAAATGGCAAGAAAAGCAAACAGCAAACCTTCATCAAGTAAGTTGAAAATCTTGTACTTGCAAATATGAATAGCTAGCTGCTGTGCTGAAAAGAGGAACTCTGGTGTGCACAAGCTAATGCGCAGACTTTCTTTTGTAGGCCTTCTCCTGAGGAAGCACAGCTGTGGTCAGAAGCATTTGATGAGCTGCTAGCCAGTAAATGTAAGTTAACCTGTTGAATTTGATCCATTTCAAGTATCACACGTGTAGAAAGGTGTTCATACAACAGAAGAGCAGATTGCCCAAGGGGAATTCAGCTTTACAATCACTAAAAATATAATGCCTATTTTTCTCCTTTATTTCCTAGTATTTAACCATGGAAATGCATGGTTTATTCACTGTAGGTAGGAAAGAGAAACTAGCCAAAATTGTAGTGGCAGTTGCTTTTCCTTGAGGTTGAATCAGCTTTTCCACTGCATACAATGTTTCCAGGGAATTTAGGTTCCCCTATAAATATTTGCATTAATAGCAAAGTTAAGTATTTCTATTTTTGTAGCAGTGTACCAACTTAAGCATTTTGCCTATTAGCATCTTAGTCTTTAAAGAGCCAGATTCTGAGGATTACAAGTTTGAGTGAAATCGAGAAAATTGCTATCATCCAGAAATAATAAAATATAAGGGTGGGAGAATGGTAGTTCTGGAAAAAAATTAAGGGATTAATTGGTCACCCACTTCACATTCTGTATGCTTTTTTTCCCCTCCCTTTTCCCCAGATGGTCTTGCTGCATTCAGGGCTTTTTTAAAATCTGAGTTTTGTGAAGAAAATATTGAATTCTGGCTGGCCTGTGAAGACTTCAAAAAAACCAAGTCTCCCCAAAAACTGTCCTCCAAAGCAAGAAAAATATATACTGATTTCATAGAAAAAGAAGCTCCAAAAGAGGTGAGGGGGGACAAAAAAGTTCTTCATTGCAGCATATTTTGAACATTCTTAGCACCAAACAAAAGACATCAAATTAAATTAAGGGGGGAGGAGTAAAATTGTTTTTAAAAACTAATTCTAGTTTTTAATTAGATTAATTTCATTTCTTCAATGACCTGGCTAGTGAAGCTCATCACATTATAGTTTTTGCTTCTTGTTTTCAAATATCAAATAGGTGTCAATCTCTAGCTCTGATTATGGAATAAACCACTTTTTTTTTTTAATTTCAGATAAACATAGACTTTCAAACCAAAACTCTGATTGCCCAAAATATACAAGAAGTTACAAGCGGCTGCTTTACAACTGCCCAGAAAAGGGTCTACAGCTTGATGGAGAACAACTCTTATCCCCGTTTCTTGGAGTCAGAATTCTACCAGGACTTGTGTAAAAAGCCACAGATCGCCACAGAGCCCCATGCCACATGAGATGAGAAAGGGAGCCCAAAAGTGGAGGACATTTCATTTTTTGCCTAAGGGGAAAGGCTGTGACCTGCCAAAAAGACTGACCTTAAACTTAGCCTGGGTGTTCAGGAAACATCACTCAGAACTACTGATTCAGAGTTATTGAATCAGGAAGCTGGTAACTGTCTAGGAGAAGCTTGTATTGGGACAGCTTCCGTAGCTGTGTCCAGAACACAGGGAAAAAGTGGTCTGCATGTGATGGGTCTCACACTGGGAAGGCAGGAATGTGAGACCCCAAGGTATGATGTGATACTGTTGGTCCAAAAACATTTAAAAAATCAAGAGGTCTGGGATTATTTGGCCTTAGCTAGCTGGCTGTGTATCTTTCCCTAAATCAGTCCATGTTACCACATAGTGGTTTTAGTTTTAGTTATTTAGGAATAAGTAATATTAAAATGTTTACTGTGTGCAAGGGTGTTGAAGTTCTTAGGACTACAGATCATCAGTACTGTTGTCTCATGTAACACTAAAACTGAAATGGTCTGTGTTTGAATTGTTAAGTGGTGTAATAGAATGAGTGCTGTCGTGTAGGAAACTACATTGTCCATGATGAGTGCCAAAAACTGTCCTGAAGGCAGCTAAACTTTGACGTGGTCTTTGAATACTTTTAATAAATTTATTTTGATAAATAATGTTGAATATTGGTTCAGATGTAGAGACTTTTTTGTGGGTTGTGCCGGAGGGGGGGGCTGTTAAACTGGAAATATGTTAGATACAAGGGAAACCTTTCCAGTAATGAAGAGGTAACCCAGGTGATGTGCCTATTCAATTAAGAATTGACAGTGCTCAGAAGGGATAGGAGTATGTCTTCCCTGCAATTACCTCTTTTTTAAACCTAATAAGCATATGAAGACCAAGAGAAGTCAGACCACCTCCTTAGAACCACCCTGGGATCAAACTTTCTCATATAACCTTGTTAAAAAAAAAAAAATCAAGTTTATTGTTAATGAAAAAAAAAAAAACTGACCTTAAAGCCCTTCAAGGGTATCTACCAAAGACTAGCTAAGAAGTACTATAATGGAGACAAAGCATCAGAATATTTCACATAATTCAACTTCTCAAATGAAAAAAAATAAGGTGAATGTAGGCCTGCCTTTTATATTTCCTTGGTTCTAAATTCCCCCACAGGGTACTGGCACGAACTTCCAAGATGCATACCTGAAATTGTTCACCTCCATGATCAATACAAAAATCAGAATTTTCCTGACTCTCCTGCCTTCGTTTGGCCAATAAAGAATCTGGTCATGTTACTTTAGCTAATGATGAAGGCAAAAGAAGCACGCTTTAGTTTCTTAATCTAGGAATGTGATTTTTTCCAAGTTGATAGGGAGGGCCTTGAATCTGTTATTTTTCAGACTGGTTATTTAGAAAAGGAATACTCTTCTCCAGGAGGCTTCTTTTCCAACCTCCCTGATTATAGTCTTAATTTTAAAAAAGAGTAAGAGCCCTCATCTCAGATTTGCAATACCTGAGCCTAAGTAATAATTTCTCATAGCTTTGTGACCTCGGAAGCCCTCAACTTCCCTGGTTCCTCAATGTACACCCTCCTTTCTATCCCACTGCCCATGAGGTAGTAAGGAGCTTCAGAAATTGTAAAGCACTTAAAAAAAAAAAAAAAAAAACCTGATCTGCCAAAAGAAAAATCGACGGGCGCCTGGATGGCTCAGTCGGTTAAGCATCTGCCTTTGGCTCAGGTCATGATCCCAGGATCCTGGGATGGAGCCCCATGTCCGTGGGTGTCCTGCTCAGCAGGGAGTCTGCTTCTCCCTCTGCCCCTCCCCCAGCTCGTGCACGCTCTCTCTTCCTCTCTCTCTCTCTCTTAAATAAATAAAATCTTTAAAAAAAAAATTGACACCCCCACCACCCCCACCACCCCCATAGTTTAAATACTGTTTTCATTGTGCTTCCACTAATTTTCATTTTAGCCAAAGTGTCTGGTACTGACAGGCATAAGGTCCATGAGAGACTGCCTCCTGCATTCCTGCATCACCAGCAATAAGGATATTACAGAACAGGTGCTCTGTAAATAGTGGTTGAATCAATGAATTCTGAAGGGTTATTGACAGAGACATTTCTTAAGAGAATAAATATGCCGGGTTTGCCTATGCCTTAATTTGGAAAGGTTTTGGCCAACAGAGAAACTCAGGAGTCATGCCATATATTCAATTCATTACCAAGTCCTATTTATTTTAGCTCAAATATATTTCTAGCCTACTTTCCGTGGCCACCCTGAACAAAGATGACAACATCTGATGCACGTTGAGACTCCCCTCATTCTTACCCCTTACCCCATGTGTCCCCTGCTTTTTAACTCTGGTAATCCTTTCAAAACATAAGCCTGATCGCAATTGTCTCTTGTCACTTATAAACCCTTGACAGGTTTTCCAAACAATTAGGATAAAGGCATTATCCCTAATATGGCCTAACACCTGCATGGTTTGACCTCTCCTTCCACTCCAACCCCGTGTTAGCCATGTTTCCCCAGCTCTGCTGGCCACACTGACCTACTCCCGTTCACACTGCAGGTCATATGCCCACTGGTCCACAGAGCCTTTGCACGTAAGAGTCCTTCTGCGTGGAATGCAATTTTAGCTCTTATTCATCATTCACAAATCAGTGCAATCGTCACTTCCTTGGGGAGCTTTCCCTGACCTCCTTACCTAGGTCAGATCCCTTTTTAGACATTCTCATAGCACCAGGTTCTCTAATTTAGAGTGCTAATAGAATTCTCACTAATTTGTAGGATTATTTGATAATTCTATGACTTCTTCTCCAGATTGTGGATAGCACAATTTGAGGGCTGTTTTTTGCTGCTCATTGCTGAATCCCAACACTTTGCCTGACACCAGTGGAAGCTGCATAAATCATTGCTAAATAAATGATGGAGTATTAAAAAGTCTTATAAGTTTTGATGAAACAAGAAGTATCTACCAATGCACAAGGAAATAATTACAAGGTTTTAAAAGGCCCATTGGCTCAAATGTCTGAAAATATCTGTAGAGTTTTACCTTTGGCAAAAAATCAATACCTCTTATTCAGCATGTTCTCTGTAACTTTTGGCCTTTAATCAAAGGAGAAGCCAGATTATAGTAACAAAAAACAAGAGTTTTGAGTTTTTCAGGGCTGCTAAAAGCAAAAGCTTTATTCAGGTGGTATTTTCCAATGTTCTCTAGTGTGGAACAAACAGAAATAGATTTAAAATTAGAAGGCACATACCTCCACAAATAAATATTACTTAATCTTCCAGTTTCTCAGAGTTCATGCATTTAGGATCCACAGCCTATTCATTTTGATAGTATTTCATTTTTTCATATATTTTAAGCTCAGGAGCATTTCAAAATACAGCAATTTCAAGCAGTCCCACTGGAAAAAAAAATAGAATTGTGTATTATCTGTCATGTGAGCATAGGGAGGCAAAAGATGAGTTTCAGGGGCATGACTTAAAGCACTCACTCAAAATTTCATAGGAAATGGGTCTTTGGTAGAGGGTTTGTTTGCGTGTTTGTCTGTTTTGCCACAATGTTTGATCAGTACCAGCAGTGATTCTCTTACGGATGGGGGTGCATTGTGCATTTGGACTTTAGGAAAGCCCCACCCTGTGCCAGGCCCTAGCCTGTTTCTAACTTTGTTTTCCTGTGTTAGACAATCGCAGATTTAAAAAAGAGTTAGTTTGACTTACAGAGAACTTGGCCGCTATTAAACAGTGAGCTTTGACCTTCACGGAGATGTCTGTATACTGGCTTAGATGCCTTTTGACAACTTTGGAAAACAAGTTTTCATGTTGTTGTCAATAGCAAGGAGATGAGGTTTATTTTTGGCATTCTAGCTAAGGAATAACTTGGAGTTGCTTGAAGTGACAATAACAGCCCAAAAGAGTGTCTCCTGTGACCTGACTGGTAAAAAAAAAAAAAAAAAAAAAAAGGAATCACTTGCAGGGTAAGAGGTGCATTCTAGATTAGGGTGACAAGATTCAACAAAGTTCAGATATTAGTCATTTTGGGCCCATGGTCCAGCATGACCAGAACACACTCTGCAGAGGATAGGACCCAGGATGGGTGTAGAAGTGTAGCCCAGGACCAGGTGATAGAAGGTTTTGAATATTAAAGGTTGGGATTTTATTCTGAGGCAATAGGTACCAGTCTCAACTAAAATTTATAAAAATAATTTGGGCAGCAATTTGAAGGATGAATTGGAGGCAGGGAGATGAGCTAGGAGACTGCACTAATAGCCCAGACAAGAAATGCCATGTGCCAAACCAGGACAATGCTACCCAATAAATAATTCAATGTGACAATAGCAGATTATACATCACCTGCACTATGCAGAACAGTGGTCTATGCCATAGAGGGAATAAATATAAAGACATGTAAGACATACAGCTTGTCCTCCAAGAGGCACCCATTAAATATCTCACAAAATAAGGGGCATCCGGATGGCTCAGTCTGTTCAGTGTCTGACTCTTGATCTCAGCCCAGGTCTCAATCTCAGGGTCATGAGTTCAAGCCCCGTGTTGGGCTCTGTCCTGGGTGGGGAACCTCCTTAAAAAATATATATCTCATGAAATAATGTACAAAAGTTAAAACATAAGGTGGGCTATGACTGGTGATTAATTACCAAAAGAAAAATGCAAATACCCTTAGCTATGATCAGTCAGGAACAAAATGAAGTGGCATTTTTGATGAGATTTAAAGAATGAGTAGATTTAATAAGGATGAAAGAGAGAGAATTCAGGGTGGAGAAACAGTTTAAATTAGGGGAAAGCAAGATTAGATCTTGTATTGTACTATGATATTTTTGAAAAGCAGATACTTTTTGTGAGAATGTATATTTGAAAGCTATTTTGTTGATTCGGTTTTTTTGGCAAACATTTATGCAGGGTTTCTCTGGACAAGGAAGATGTAAAAGAGCAAAAGAAATGGTCATCTACTGAGGACAGGAACAGAAAAGCTGGAAGCTCAAGCTCAAAACTAAAAGCTGCACTTTATTTTTCTTAAAAACAGATTTCAGTAAGGTGATCAACCAGCCTAGTCATCAGGCTCTATGAAATCTTCCTTCAGGATAGCCCAGGCATCTTTCCCTTCTCCTACTGTAGCCCAGCTTACACACCGTGGTCGTCATTCCTTCAACCACACCTGAACAGACCTCAGGTTCTGCATCCTGCCTCTAACTCATTCACCAGACTGCCATTTGAACATTAATCTCCTCACATCACTCTTATGACCAGAAAATATATGAACTTTCTGGTATCTCCCAAATCAAGGTAAACTCCAATACCTAATGATAAAAATTCTCCACTATTTGTTTTTTCTGCCTAGCCAGTCTTATTTCCTCACCACTGACCAGGAGCAACCAATGCTGGATTTTCTTATTTTTCCTGAGATATACCATTTTTCTCCCATTATTAGATCAAATTATCCCCCTTGCTTAGAACTGCTCTCCCTTCCCTTAAGTTTGACCCATTTCTCAAGGCTCAGATCAAGTCTCACCTCTATGAAAGGTTGCCAAGAGTGTGTCAGTATCTTCCAACTAAATGGTCAATAACAGTACCATTTTGGCTTATTTTACTTAATTTTCAGAGTAATTAGTAAGGTTCCAAACATGAAAGATACTCAGTACCCATGATCATTGATTGACTGATTAGCTCATTGATTGATTGGTTCACAAACTCTAACATAAAAATGCACGCAGTGAAAAAAAAAAATACAAGCAGCAATATAAAAAAATTTTTTCAGGAGTCTGCAAAGCTTTTTATTTTAGCTCTACATTTTTACCTTGCAAATTTAGAGGGGGAAAAAAACTAAACTATGTGGATCTTGGATAAGATCCTAACATTAGATTTTCTGGAATCCCAAGTTAATCTGATATTTATATGGTTTAAAAAGTACACTGACCTATATGGAAACTTCCCTTAGGAGTGAGGCTTGTGTGTTTACTTAGCTGGTGTATTTCTTAGACATGTACAGACGTCATATCAAAGTCAAAATAATGAAAAAGAGAAAAGAGCCAAATAGGAAAGTGAGAAGAAACTATTTGCTGAAGGAACTTGGTTTCCTGGGTTGTCGTTTTGTCTTTTTTTTTTTTTTTAATGCATTTGCAACTTCCAGTCTCAGAGACCCATCCCACTTCCATCCCAAATGATTCTGTCAGTCTTTAGCTTCGGAATGCAACCACAAATTTTCTACAGTAAGTGCATTTTGAAACGGCAATACTGAAAAAACTAAGAAAATATGCAGTTTACATGACCTGTGGTAGAGTCTGAGAAAAACCAGATATAAAGCTTTGCTTTCACAAGCAGGTGGTGCTTGGTTGAACTTTGCCCTCCCACAGGGAAGTTTATGACATTAAATCACCATTTGGCACAAACCAGTGCATTCTCATACAAAGTGATTTTACAGAAGTGGCCATTGAGCATGGTAACCTCAATGTCGGGACTTAAAGTTCTACCCCGTTCTTAGTTCTTCTACTTCTGTTTTCAGATTCCAGAACTTCGCAAACCCTGTAACATTCCACAAAAGTGCAAGTAGATGATTAACATTGTAGGACGGCTAGTAACAATAATTTCAAAAACAATTTTGGTCTTCATACAATAATTTTTAGGAATAAAAAGTCAATAATCCATCTACTATAGAAAATGTTAACATTGATGAAGTATCTCTGAACTTTGAGTCATTTTTTTAAATCCAGAGAATGTAGAAAGAACCCAGAAACAACACTGAAGATAAAATCAGAAAAGTAGTGCTATCCAGCAAAAAAATATGCCACATATATAATTTTTAATTTTATAGCCACATTAAAAGATGCAAAAAGAAACAAATGAAGTTAATTTTAACAGTATATTTTTATATAACCCAGTATACTCAGAATAGTACTGTCATTGCAACATGTGATCCATATAACAAATTATTAGATAGGTTATATATTTTTTCTTATTAAGTCTTCAAATTAAGTCTTCTTAAGTCTGCTGTGTGTTTACACTTACAGTATATTAAAATGCACACTAGTCACATTTCAAGTGTTCAGCAGCCACGTGTGGTCAGTGGCTACCTTATTGGAGAGCATAGCAGTAAAGGCTGAGTCTGAGGTGATAGATCATAAACCAAAATAAATTTATACTTTGTCTTATTTTTTTTCCAATGCCCAAAATACATTTCATAGCCAGTGGTTCTCAAAATTCTTTACCACCATATTGCCTTTAATTAGGAAAAGTGTCTTCTATTTCCCATATGAAGGTAATAAAGCTAGATTCCCACCTCTCTGACTTGCTGTGTGACCAAACATGGACATATTATGGAACATTTTTCTGTCAAGTTTTATTTATTTAAGTAATCACTACCCCCAACATGGGGCTTGAACTCAGAACCCTGAGATTAAGAGTCACATGCTCTTCCGACTGAGCCAGCCAGGCACTAACTTCACAGTCTCTCATCTAGAAAACAGAGGAGTAATAGACTCCCTTACAGGTTTTTTGTTCTTTTAATTTTTTTTGAAATAAATGGATTGATATGTGCAAAACGCTTATGGCGGTGCTAGCAAACGATGCTTAATAATAATATTATTTAAGAGTTACCTATTAACACTACTTTGCATCATTTTCTAGAAATGATGGAGATCAGTAAATATTGTTGACTGGAAGACCACTAACTCAGTTAATACGAAAATCCTGACTTGAGTGAACCAGTTTCTCAAAAGAACTGACTCCTTTGCTCATTATAATTATTTTTTTTAATTTTTTATTGTTATGTTAATCACCATATATTACATCATTAGTTCTTGATGCAGTGTTCCATGATTCACTGTTGGTGTATACCACCCAGTGCTCCATGCAGAACGTGCCCTCTTTAATACCCATCACCAGGCTAACCCATCCCCCCACCCTGCTCCCCTCTAGAAACCTCAGTTTGTTTTTCAGAGTCCATCGTCTCTCGTGGTTCGTCTCCCCGCTGTCTGACTTACTCCCCTTCATTCTTCCCCTCCTGCTATCTTCTTCTTTTATAATTATTTATTTTATTTTATTTATTTATTTATTTATTTTTTTTTTTGGAGAGCATGAGTGGTGGGGGAGGGGCAGAGGGTGAGAGACTCTCAAGCCCACTCCGTGCTGAGCTCCAAGCCTAATTTGGGGCTTGACTCCACGACCCTGAGATCATGAACCAAAATCAAGAGTCAGATGCTCAACAGACTGAGCCGCCCAGGTGCCCCCAGAATTATTAGAATTAGAATTAGAATGTTGCTTTCATGTGTTCAACAATATTCACCCAGGTGCCCAACAGAGCAATGGACAAGATCTATGATCTCTGCCATCAGGGGAACTTCTGCTTCGGTGGATTGCCCCTGCATATTTTCCTTACTTCCATCTAGCACTTGGATGATTTTGTCTGCAAGTAGTAGACAACCCCAAACTGGCATGAAAAATACAGAAATTCAAAGCTAGGGTAGATACAAGTCCTGGTGCGCTCAGACCTCCTGCTGTTATTCGGCACTCCCTTTCTCTCAACCCTCCTCTATACTTCAGTTTTGTCAACACAGTGGCTTCCATCATGGTCACAAAATGGTTGCCATTAGCAAGGGCAGCAATGGACACCCAAAGATTGCTTCTCCAACTATAGGGAAAAAAGTTTATTTCTTAAGTCTAATTAGATCAACTTGTTGCAGTCCAGAGAAGAAATCATACACAAATTGACTCAATGCTGTGTTTCTGAATGATCATGGGTAAAGGGTATAGAATCACCAGGATTCAATACTAGTCTTTAGTCTAGGAGAGGGATCATGCCTGGGGAAGGATGGGTAGCTGAAAAAATTTAGGGTTTTGTTAGAAAGGAGGAGCTGAAATTGTGTGGTCAATCAGCAGTGTCTATTACACAATTCTGAGAGGAACTTGTATTGGTATATTGTTCCCAAGTCACTGAAGGGGCAGTCTATGACTCAGTAAGCACTTGAGGATGTCACAAAATGGGTCACTGCACCAGAACACACATGATTTTTATCCTGACAACATGAATTGTTGTCTTTATCATTTCAAACATGGCTGGAAAGTATTAAAGGAGCTAATAAGTCTAATACAAGGAATAGCTTTAGAAATCTGATTTGCAGCTCCACTTCCTAAAATTTTGTGTGTGGAAATGTCCCTTCTATGAGCCACAGTTTTCTCATTCAGCTCATCACTTAGCCTCAAGTTTTGGTGAGGGTCAAAGGATAGAATCAGTGTGAAGGAAATTTGTAAGCTTTAAATGCAAAAATAGAAATCATGTTATTATCATTAACAGGAAAATTCAAAGCTTTCAAGTTTGGGGGAAGGCAGTTCTCAATCCTGTATCTTTGATTTCATGAGTCTTCAGTTATTGTTGATATGATTTAATATAGGCTTTACGTTAACATATGATTTTTGTGTTCCAACTACTTAGACAACAACATGCATTTCTTTTGAATTTGTACAAACTGCTACAAAAATAAACACTTCCTCGCTCAAAATGCATTCTGCAAAGATTAAAAGGAAAACATGTAAATATTCTAGGTGGGACTGAACAAAGAGATTCTTTTTTTTTTTTAAGATTTTATTTTTAAGTAATCTCTACACCCAACATGGGGCTCAAACTTAGAACCCCAAGATCAAGAGTTACATGTTCTACTGATTGAACCAACCAGGTGCCCCTAAACAGGCGCCCTACTTCATTTATCCTACCTATATCCTAATCACATTCCCCAGGCATGCCAGCTTATCAATCTTTGCCTCCAACCCTTCATTCAACAAAACCTTGCTGAGTACCTACTGTGTGCAAAGCACTGGGTATACCAGGCTGAATAAAAGAGAGAGGTTTCCGGCCCCTATGGAACTGACATTCCACTGGAGTCAATGGATAACGAACAAGTGAATAAACAAGATAATTCTAGATTATGACAAATGCCTATGAAAGAAATAAGCTAATCAGTCAGATAAGGAAGAGATGGGGTGGTCTGAGAAGGCATATTTGAGCTGTGTAGTGTTGTTAGATGCTCCCTGAACTTGTGTTGACTAACCGGTTAAACCAAAGCCCAGTTCTGCTTTGCAACAACAAGTCCTCTTTAAATAAGAGCCTCAGAACTTGTTTTAGCTAAGCCATAATTTTTATTAATTCCAAAATAATTTTTACCCATAAAAAGGATAATTTTTTAACCAATGTATTACATTCAGTATCTTTTAAGTTCTAAAAAACAAAAATCCCTTGAGGTATTTCTCAAATCACTAAGGATACCACGGTTATCCAAATTTTTTTGCTAATGTTATTTTGATGCTCCAAGCTACTGTCCTTCTGATTATTTGTTAATGGTTTATTTCCTCAGGTAGCATCCTGCTTCTCTCCCTAGTGCCCTATCATGTTGCTGACATTATCACCACCCACTCCATCCCCTGGGCTAAAAACCTGCCACTATATACCTTTTTGTGAAAGTTAGAAACCTCACCCACTCACATTACTGAGTCACTAAACCTCAGAGATTTGCCTCAGAGCTCCTACTCCTTAAATTTCCACAAAGAAACCCAACAACAATAGCATTTAAGTAATTCCAGGATAACACCATTTTTCTTAAAAAAACAAACAATTGAATGAAGACAGTCTGCCTTTGGGCAGCCTCTCACCACCCCGCAGCTCGGTTCCTGACTACAAATTTCTCCTGAAAGTTCTCCCACCTTCAGACTGGCCTCGCTCCAGTTCATCCTACCTGAGGAAAGGGGTGGAAAGTACAAGGAGCTGAAAGACAGATCAGATTTTAGTTGTCATCTTGATTCCGCCATTTTAATTAGTTGTTCAGTCTCTGGGACAATACTGAAGCTCTCTCAGACTGTCTTCTTACTTGTAAATTATATCAACATTAGAAACAGTTTTAAGAAATCTAAGAAGCATTACATGCGTTGCACTTACCACTGTGCTGGCACACAGAGGCATCCATATTTAACTCCCCTTCCCTTCCTCAAATCAAATCCCATCTCCGCCTTCATTTTTCCATCTAGGAAAGCCTGTTCAGCAACCCCATATCTTTGATACAATCAGCTCCACGTCTATTAGCAGGCTCTTCTCATTCTGGTTCAATTACTTTTCCAGCTTTCTTTGATAGTTTCTTACATTATTCCCTTCACTCTCCACTAAGGCACCCTGGCCTGCCATCATAATTTTGTTATTTCTAGAATGTCCATATAAATGGAATCCTACAGTGTGTAACCTTTGGGGACTAGATTTTCCACTCAGCATAATACTATGGAGATTCTTCCAAGACGCTGCATGTATCAGTGGCTTTTCCTTTTATTGCTGAATAGTATTCGATAGTGTGAGTCTAACACCATCTTTTTAACCATTTAGCCATTGAAATACATCTGGATTGCCTCCACTTTTGACAATTATAAGTAAAACTGCTATAAACATTCATGTATCAGTTGCTGTGTCAATATAAGTCTCTATTTGTCTGGAATAACTGCTCAAGAGTGCAAATGCTGGGTCATACAGTAGTTGCATGTTTAGTTACGTAAGAAAATTGCCATACTGTTTTTGGAGTGGCTTTGCCATTTTACATTTTCACAGGCAATATATATATGAGTGATCCAGTTTTTTCCCATCCTCACAAGCATTTTGTGTAAAAACAATGTATTACTTTAGTGATATTTCATTGTAGTTTTACTTTGCATTTCCTTAAAAGCTAATGATGTTGAATATCTTTTCATGAGTTGCCATCTGTATATCCTCTCTGGTGAAATGTCTGCTCATGTCTCTTTTTCATGTCATTTTGTTCATTTTCTAATTGGATTATTTATTTTACTATGAAAGCTGAAATAGAATGCCCAACACCTGATTTTTAATATTAAACTCTCTTTTGCTACTTAATATTTTGAGTTGGTTATTGGTATGCCTGTCTTCCCCTTGCTTTCATGAGATAAGAACTGTAAGTAGTTCTAATAGTTACAAATGGTCTTAGTTTTCATTCATCAGAGAATGTCTTGATTTCGCCTTCATTCCTAAAGGACACTTGCACTGGATATAGAATTTGGGGTTGACAATTCTTTTCTTCCAGCTCTTAAAAAAATGACATGCCACTTTCTTCAGCCTCCATGATTTCTGATAAATCTCCTGTCATTCAAATTGCTTTCTCCCTATGAGTAAGGTCATTCTCTCTTACTCCTTACAAGATTTTGCTTTTGTTTTTAGTTTTAGAAGTTTGTGTATGATACATTTTGATGTGGGTTTCTATGGGTTTATCCTTTTTGTGATCCACTCACTTTCTGATTATGTAGGTTTAAGTGCTCTTGCTGAATCGGGAAGTTTTCAGCTATTGCTTTCTCAGCCTAACTCTCATCCTTTCTCCTAATGACACAAATTTTCCATTTTTTTTTTTAATTGTTATAACCCCACAGGCACCTGAAGCACTGTCCATTTTTTTTTTCCTCCATTTTTCTCTACTTTTTCAAACTGGAGAATTTCTACTTTATCTTCAAGGTCACTGATTGTTTCCTCTGTCTCACGCATTCTGCTGTTGGGCCCATCCATTGAATGTTTTTTATTTAGGTTCTTGTATTTTTCATCTCTAATTTTTCCATTTGGTTCTTCTTGATATCTTCTATCTCTTTGCTGAAACTTTCTACTTTTCTTATGTTTTAAGTATGTTCATAATTGCTTACTGAAGTGTTTTTTAAGAGGTTGCTTTAATATCTTTGCCAGATAATTTTAACATCTCTGTCATCTCTTTGTTGGCATCTACCGATTGTCTTTTTTTTTTTTCATTCAAGCTAAGATTAACCTGTTTCTAGGTATGACAATTGATTTTGAATAAAAAGCTGGACATTCTGAATATTTTGTTATGAGACTCTGGGTTCTATTGAAACTTTCTATTTTAGCTGATTTCATCTGACACTGCTCCAGCAGAAGAAGGGAAATGCTGCCGTATTATTTCAAGTGGACTAGGGGTCCAAATTTCCCACTTGGCCTCTGTTGATACTTGAGGGGAAGAGAAGCTTATCATTACTGCTGAGCAGGGGTAGGAGTCACAACTCTCCACTAGAACTCCACTACACTCCCCATTCAGCCTTTGCTGGCAGAGGTGTGGGTGGAACCACAGATTTTTTTCTATGGTATTTGGTTGGAGTGGAGTGCTTATTGTTTAAAGTTTTCTGTCTTGCTAGACTTTCCTTTTCCTGGTCCTTTGGCTGTAAAGAAAGAAAGCTTCTGTTGGGAATTTGTCTGCATGCCTTGACATGTCTGATTTGCCAGCTTTTTAGCTTTAGGTCTAGAATATATAAGGCAAAAAGGCAATCTAGGGAAATCACAACCATATCATTCCTTGGTCTCTAAAGTCTCTAGCTGGTCTTTCTATTGCTCTCCACCTTTCAGAGTCTTTTTTTGTTTGTCTCATATATAATGTCCACGGCTTTTAGTTATATTTAGTGGGAGGAATAAGGAAAAGAAGATGTAGTCCATCTTCTAGGAAGTGGAAGTTTCCCCTATCACTGTTTTTTTTTAATATTTTGATTATGATATTTCAACATAATTGGTTTCTTTTGCAATACTATATGTTTTATTTATGCATTTATTTATCTGATAAACATCAGACAGCCATAGAGGTTCCATAGCATAGAACCACCACTTTAAAGAAAAATTCTAAAAGGAGACCCAAAGGAAGTAGCACAGAATTAACATTCCAAGATGACACAATTGGCCCAATTCCCTTCTTTAGAGCATGCATTGGCTTTCTAACTTCCGTGCATGCTCTCCAACCCCACCCAGGCTTAGGACAACTACATGGAGAGGACTAGGGAGCTGTCCCATTACCATGCAAGGCTGTTGCTTACAAGGTGACCCAAGTCTTCAGATCTTCCTCAAAACTCCAGAGAACAACATCTCTCACCCTAGCTGAGAAGTGGTTAGCCATTCTTCCCATCACTTTGGGTGTGGCTTTTCCACTCCCCAGGATAGCCCCTTCTTAATTGGAAATTACCTCTTCAATGGCCCAGAATACTTATATGCATGCCTCATACCCTGAAAGGAATGAAAGTCTTTGTCACACTGATGGCAGATGAAGTAGAAGGCAAAGATCACACAACAGGACTAAAGAAGGACTGTTCAACCACTATCACATTACATTTAAATGTATATCTATCCTTTCATTAGACTATGAATTCCTCAGAGGAAATAATCTATGTTTTACATTCCCTTTTATTCTCAGTGTTTAACAAAGGTTGAGACATATGAAAGATGCCTGATAAGTGTTGTTAAGTGAATTAATAAGCAAATCTATCCCAAAGAGAAATGGTATATGTTAGACTTTACCAAAAGACCGCAGACTTGTATATTTCCAATTTAGTTTAAAAAACATTCTTAGGTCATTTAAGACAAATATTAGTCATTCCTTGGACTTTCATTCCTAATTTCCTCTTTTTTTTAAAAGATTTTATTGATTGATTGATTGGTTTTTAGCAAGAGCATGCTAGTGGGGGGAGGGGCACAGGGAGGGAGAATCTCAAGCAGGCTCTGCAATCAACATGGAGCCCGATGCAGGACTCAATTTCATGACCCTGAGATCATGACCTGGGCCAAAATCAAGAATCAGACACTTAACTGACTGAACCACCCAAGTGCCCTTCATTGCTAATTTCTTCTTAGCCACCCACTACTACTCACCCAAACTTGGACAATAAAATGTATGCATACTTTCTCCATTTCACAGACCATCTGGCACAGATGTCATGCATGCCGCTACCTCATAAATATGCTAACGATGGCACAGGGTTTCCAGGTCTAGTCATAACAATACCATTCCCCTCCTCTGCTTCCCTACTCTGACCCCAAGGGTCAAGGTGAGCACATCCTAGGACAAGAGTCTGGGGAGTATCACCCTAAACAAAATTTATTTAGATAAGTCCCAGTGATCTGCCAATGACTGATGGTAATAACTTTTGTTAGCTAGAGTCTGGAAACACAAAAAGATAATGATCTTGAAAGCAGTTTCATAAATCTTCAACTCATGTAGCCCTCCTCAACAGCAAACTCTGCTTGAAAGCAAATGATGATGTAAAGAAACCATTTGTATATCTCAGTGTTACCTAGCTACCCAACCAAGCCCAAGAAATGCAACGAACATCACCCAGGAGTTAAAAGGAAATGACTAAGTAAGAGTTGGGAAATGGTTCACGGCATCAGGAATGACAATGTGTAAAGAAGGGTGGCATTCCATGCCTCCTCGCTGGGCAGGGCATCCAAGACAGCCTATGAGCTGTCATGAAAGATAAACCAAGGTTTGTCTTACTAAGGCCAATAACAAAGGAAGCTTGGCAGTGAATCTGACAGCTAATACTGTGAGTGAGGTTACTGACGACAACAATTAATGAATAACCTGCCTGGAACTCTTCATCAGTGAGGTAGGAATTATTGAGGAATTCATAGACTCAAGTCTCAGAGGGAACACCTTCTGCATAGCCCAGATTGATAAGGAAATTAAAAGAAAAGAGTGTATTTTTTTAAGGCAGATAGGCAGATAATTTCATTCCTATGATTAAATAGAAAAGATGTGTGGTTTGAGTTAAAACCAAAACAAACATCTGAAGTAAATAAAAAACTTTGATAAGATGAAAAACAGATTTTAGGTATATTGTAAACATCATGCACATAAAACATATTTATTTTATAAGGATGTTTTAAAATTTTCTTGCTTTGTTCTTATAAAATTAGCATTGTAGACAACGTAAGTGCCAAATTGCATAAAATCATGACAGACGTAGTGTCAAATAAGTTTCCTAGAGTGGTTAAACTTCCAAAAGGACGGATTTCATTTCCAAGTACGTTGAGCGTGTGTACATGTGTGTACCACTATTCACCCCGGGTCAGACTAGAAGTTGGGGAGAGGAAGGGTGATTGGTCAAATCTCTTCTACAACCATTACCTAGAAAAAAAGACAAAACTTTTGTTGACCATTCAAATGGTGCCTAAATGGAACAGAAAATATGAATAGGGAAGTCACATAAATCCAGAAGGATTAGAATCTCTTTTCGAATTCTGTGTCATATAGTAACTGATCTCTTTACTGTATTGTAAGGTTTCTACAGGATATAGTTCCCTTTATCTCTTACTAGATTTTTTACACTTTCCTATTTCAAATGTTCCTTCTTGTTGTGCTCAATTTGTATTATATAATCTCATTTACTTAAAACAAAAAAGCTTACTGACACCTATTAAGAGCCAACCTGCTAGAAGTAAGAGAAACAATAAAAAATGGTTTCTATATTCTTAGTAGGTGTAGTATATACTACAATATGCAGTATTAGGAGTATACTATTAATTATGCTGCCAATACTAAGTTATTATAAACAATAAATATTGGTTGACCATTATACTGATGGTCAATAGTAATTCAGTGATTCTAACTTAAAAATTGCTCATGAACTCAAATGATTCCATTACTGTAGATCCTAACAGAACCCAGAAGCTTATCAGTTCTTGATGATTTAGCCCTTCATCTTCAGTGCCAACTTGATTGTTTATACTCTTTTTTTTTTAAGACTTATTTATTTGAGAGAGAGCTGGGGGTGGGGCAGAAGGAGAGGGAGAGAGAACGCAAGACTCCACGCTGAGCATGGAGCCCAACAGGGGGCTCAGTCTCACGACCCTGAGATCAGACCTGAGTGAAACCAAGAGTCGGTCGCTTAACCAGCTGCGCTACCCAGGAGCCCCGATTGTTTTTACTTTTTTTTTTTTTTTTTAAGATTTTATTTATTTATTTGACAGAGAGAGACACAGCGAGAGAGGGAACACAAGCAAGGGGAGTGGGAGAAGGAGAGGGAGTGGGAGAGGGAGAGGGAGAAGCAGGCTTCCCACCATGATCCTGGGATCATGACCTGAGCCAAAGGCAGACGCTTAATGACTGAGCCACCCAGGCGCCCCTTGTTTGTACTCTTAATGATACCTTAGAACTGTATAATAACCTAACAGTTTGCAAGGTGTTTTCACAATCATATGTACCTTACAAAAGGATACTGGTACATAGAATAGGTCTTTTAATAACTAATCCAATCTTCTTATTTCATAAGAAAGAAAGAACTAGAGAGGGAAAATGACTCACCAATGTCACTTTGTTCATTTGGAACAGAACCAAGATAAGACTTCAGACCCAGGCCATTTCCCACCACACCAGCTGCCTCAACTAGATTAGTCCATATTTTAAAGACATCAAACTGAGGACCCATGAATTTAAGTGACATTTTTAAGGTTATATGGCAAATAAGTACCAAAATCAAAAGGAAAGCCTACTTGCTACTGTTCTTCTTTTTTCTTCATCCATTATGGAAATTTGATTTTTAGGTTATTTACATACAAGAAGAATGGATTTTCCCCCAAAATTTAATAATGAAACTACCTTAAGCCATTTAAAGAGTCATTTTAATGGAGGACATAAGCATAGGATTTTTTCACCAGACATTTGAAAACACATGTTTGGAACAAGGTGGGTAAGTCAGGGCTGAAGACTAAGACTCTGAAGTCCTCACTGTGTACATGCAAGTTAGTGCTGGAGAATAAGTTAGCTTCCCCAGGAAGAGCCTGTGGTGTGGAGAGATAACAGAAGAGGTCAAGCATCTGTTAGAGTGTATCAAGATTTGAGAGACACATTGAGGTCCAGCAAAAGAAACTGAGGAGCAGTTAACAGAGGTACTGGTAGAGTCAAGAGAAAAAGCTGTTCTAGAAGCTAAGGGAGAAGAAAGTTTTGAAAAAATAAGGTCAGGTCACACAATTCAAAATGCTAGAGAAATATCAAATAAGAGTTAGGAGGCCATAGGACCTGGGGTACCCATTGCTAAAGAGTTTATACTTTATTGTTAAAGAAATATAGGGAATTTTTTAAAACCATTTTCGCACAAGAGGTAGCAAGATGAGAACTGTTCCCCAAAAGTCTGATCTAGCTACTTCATGCAGTATAAATTGAGATGAGGAGGAATTACAAGAAAGAAGGATTACAATTGTAATACTAGGGCATTACTAGAGTGATATCAGTAGGTACAGAAATGTGAAAGAAGATGCAATCAACATTTTGGAAGGAGTAAAAGCAAATATATATATTTTATAAATAACATGTATTAAATAAATGTATGTTATATACATATATACACGTATTATATGTCATATACATTTATATGTGTGTAATACATATATATGTGTTATATTTATATATATTACAATTCTAGTCTTTGAGGAATTTTGTTGAGGGGAAAATAAATTCTTACATATTTAAGATATGAGTTGATGATACGAGGCCATATTTACCTGTTAAGAGGAAATTCTGGCCCAGTAAGTGTTGGTATCAGGGAAGTTTGGTAAAGAGGTATGGATACAGGCAAGCCAACTGAGATACTTTTTAATTTATATGGAAACCAGGCAGCAATGTTTTTAGTGTTGAAGAGAAAGTGTTGGTTTAAAAATTACATATTAACTTCAAATAGGGAGATCAGTAATTAAGCTGAGGTGGCATTAGTCATTTAAATAGGCACCTAGTCAAACCAGTAATGAGACTTCTTTTCATTTCTAAACAGAAAAATTATTTTAAGTGGCTTTACAGATGCAGTTATCTAAATACTGTGGTGAAGACCAGTTTTAAATGACCTTCGGCTAGCATTCTCAGAAGTAATGTCTCACAATGTCCCCTAAGGTGCCCGTGAAGACAGTAAGAGGAAAAACGCATGACACCAAGACCTATGATTGACAGGCAATCCATTGCCAGATTCTAAGAGGAAATTCAGCTGCCCCAGCATACCCCATGAAGCTAATTTAGGAATCACAATCTTTTGATGACACATGGTTTACAACCTGAGAAAGAACAAAACTGCCTGCCTGAGAGGAATGAGAGAGATTTTAATTCTCTCCCCAGTGCCTGCCTTTAGGCACAAAACCAGAGGACCATTGGTTGGGGCTACCAGGGGACTATTCCCCCCAGGACTCCCATCAGTGACCTCCCTTTATAGGCACAGGTGGAGACTGCAACCTCCTCTAGCCCATACCATCCCCCTTTTGCCAAAAAAGGAAGACAAGAAAGAATTCGCGGGGGCTGGTGAGGAACACTGAAGCCCAGTGGAGGCAGACAGGATGCTGGCGGCAGTGTATGGGAAAAGCGGCAGCATTCCATGCATTTCACTGTTTCAGAGACACAGCACCAGGCGATAGGGGATAGACAATCCCCCTCCACACAGCAAAGTTATGTTTGGTGAATACCTTTGAGATGCCGGCCACTGGGCCATGAGGTGAAATATATCAGTATACCCTCAATGTGAGAGAAGGGAGATTATCACACACAAACTGACAGGGTAGGGACAAGCCACACACCATCAGTAGACTCCAAGATTGAAGCATCCGATTCTCTTGGCCACTCTCCTCACTCTGCAGTCTCACCATCTTGGTCTCTATTTCTCACTTACGGGCTCTTCTTCCAAACCTGTTTGTCTGATAGGGATGTATCTGAGAAATAGTTCATATGAAAAAGATCTGAGATTTCAGGTGAATGTAAGTGGACCACTTGTTGTGGCATGCAGTATTGGACCTGTGTTAACTGAGGTGCAGTATTTAGGATGATGGAGGTGATGGACCCAGTCTGCTGTGGACCTGTCATATAGCAGGGGCATCACTACAGTTCTGGACTCCAGTCAATGAAAGAAAAAAAAATGTCTTCCTTGCAGTTTTGACCAACAACCTCTCCTTTGCTCAGGCTACCATTTCCCTGGGCCATTTTATCTCTGTTGCTACATCTGATGATGAGGGGAGTGTCCTGTACAGAGCCACCTGGTCCAGGAGGAGGGGAATTTAATTATAGCTGAAGTCCTAAGGCAGGAGCAGTGCAGACCTTTGGGGAGGAAGGGATACCGTGCAGATTTCTAATTATTTGGCCCAGAGGGAGTTTCTTTTTCTAAACCTCACATGATATGTTTGCCAGCAGGCAACCCTGCACCTCATCCACTTCCATGGCCTCAATTACCACTTATATGTTGACAATTCCCTTCAGACTATACCTAGAACCAGTTGCTATTGGACAGGTGAATGTTAGCAGGAAGCTTATAAGAAAGTTCTATCTCATTTTTAAAAGAAAAATGAGGAAATGCCTTCTCTCTTTCTGCTAGACGTGAATACGAAAATGGATAATCCTGATTGCTACAAGCAGCCTTCTTGTTACCACAGAAAGCGCAAACTTCTGAATGAAACTGATGCTGTGGGCCACAGAGCAGAGAGGGGGAAAAGCCTGTGTTCTTATTAACATCACTTGCCTGCTGAATCAACTAACCCTGAAGACCGCTCTATGTCTGATTCTCCTTTTATATAAGCTAAAAAAAAAAAAAATTCTTAATTGTTCAAACCAGTTTGAATTAAATATTCAGTAACAAAGACAAAAACATCCTAACCAAAACATCATGTAGTCTCTACTAGGTATCTGCTGAACTATCTGTCTAGGGCCACTAAAGGGTCAGGCCTCTCAAGCAGTCTTATTAGAAAGATACCCTAACTAGAGACATAAGACCAGTGGGGATTTTTTGTCCAGTTAGTCTAATATTTGATGAATACATTCTTGTTTCTAAGAGGGGGTGTTAGAATCCCAGCTTTACCATCCAATAGTTGGATGACCATGAGAAAGTTACTAAAGTTCTCTGGGTCTTGATTTCTTCACCTACAAATGGAGATAATAATAGTACCTATCTCAGAGAGGTATTGTCAGGATCAAATGACATGATATATGTGAATTAGTTAGGATTTATTTCAGCTTATGAATAGCATTTCAAAAATAACTATGGTTTAAACAAGGTAAGTTTCCTTCACTCTCACATGCAAGTGTCCAAAGAGATTCATTCTAGAACACAGGTGACCCTTTGTGATATCAGAAAGTCAGGCTACTTCTACCTTGTTGCCTAATCCCCAAGCTTCCCTCATGATACATGACGGTTCCTGGAGCTCCAGTCTTTCAGGCCCCATCCCATGCAAGAGGACAGAAGCAGAAAAGAAGGGCATGCTCCTAGTCTTTAAGGACATTTTCTGGAAGTTGCATACACCACTTCTGCAGGTGTGCCCAGCTAAAGGCGGGGTTTGTTACAGCTGAAGAGGAGAAAGCATCCAACCTCTACCACAACCTGTGAAGTATGAGCACCAGTATCAGTGGATGCCCGTTATTCTTATTAAAAATTTCTACTTCTTCTGCCATATACAACATGGATGAAGCTGGAGGATGCTGTGCTAAACCAGTCTTCCAAAGACAAATACTACATGATTCCACTTATATGAGATACCTAAAATAGTCAAACTCATAAAAGCAGAGGGTAGAATGTTAGATGCCAGTGGCTGGGGAAATGGGGAAATGGAAAGTTGCTATTCAATGGGTATGAAGTTTCAGTCATGCATTTGAATAAGTTCTAGAGATCCTCTGTACAACAGAGTGCCTATTTATCCATACTGTATTGTACACTTAAAATGTTGTGAAAAGGGTAGACCTCATGTTAAATGTTCTTACCACTACTAAAAAAAAAAATCTCCACTTCATCACAAGAGCTGGTCTTCTCTCCAGCACTTACCCTTGGCCTACCTTCCATCAAAATCCAGCTTGTCATCTAGACCCATCAGGGGGTCTACTTAAACTAACGGTTATGAAGATATCACATTGTATGGGCACAAAACATACAGAAATAAGTAAATAAATTAGTAAAGTAAGAGAAGTTACTGTCAAGTTACTGCATGTGAAGCCTTGCCTGGCTCAACGAAGTGCTCAGTGAATTAAGAATTATTATTTTTGTGGCTAAGGGCCTAGACATTAGGGTCAGACACCATCTGTGCGACTTTAGGCAAGCCACTAAACCCCCTCTGTCTAGTAGCCCTGTTTTCATATCTTCGACAGCTGCCTTCAGCATTTCATGTGTTATAGGAAAGAACATTACATCTTTTATTTTTAAGATTTTATTTCTTTATTTGAGAGACACACAGAGAGAGAGCCTGAGCGATGGAGGGGGAGAGGCAAAAGGAGAGGGAGTAGCAGACTCCCCACTGAGCAGGGAGACCGAGGAGGGCTCAGGACCCTGAGATCATGACTTGAGTAGAAGGCAGACCCTTAACCAACTGAGCCACCCAGGCACCACAAGAACATTGCATCTTAAGATTCTTTTCTAAACTTGAGATTTAAGTCACAAGTCTTGTAGATCACAGCACCCTAAAAAGTTACTGTCTAGAGTATGACTTCTAAATGTCGCTATATGAGAAAGGAAAGTGATTTCTTTCAAACACTGATGGTGTCTGAACAAGAAACTGTTCCTTAAATCTACTCTTTTATCTAGTGATACTAACAACATGTCTTGTCAGGTATTTGAGTTTCCAGAATACCAGAAGGATCTGGTGACAAAGGAATAGTCAAAAGAATACACAAAACATCTTTGTCCAAATTTACTCATCTTCCAAGGAAAGAGGAGTTAGCTAACATTTGTGATCATGTACTCAGAAATCTAAAAACAGCTTTTTTATAGAAGGCTAGATCTCCAAAACTTGAAATAGAGAAGTTGGTAAACAGATCATTTAGGCTTAGTTTTATCCACAGTTATTTGGTGATTCAAATTAAACATAAATAAAGATTTGATTGGATAAAGATTGATTGGATAGGTCTGTAGTCTTAAGATTGGTTTTGTTGTGGGAAGTTTAAAGACAGAAGGGTATTTCCAGTAAAAATATTCTCTGCGTTTGTTAAAATGAGAAAGAAAGGAAGAGAGAGATGAAAAAGAGATGAAGGAGGAAGAAGAAGGCAAGGGAAGAGAATTTTAACTTGTCTATATTTATAGGAAACTTGAGAATTTTGAGAACCCCCAGCAATGGAATGGAGGTCCAAAGCTTGGTGCTGGCAAGAGAATACATAATTTATTCTCAAGAATCCTCAGAGGCAACCTCACTGGATAGGAAGACTAGCTCAACCATAGAATATCCAATCATTTTCTAGAGGGACAGTTTGGTTTAAAATTATCAAAAATGGGGGTGCCTGGGTGGCTCAGTTGGTTGAGCATCCAACTCTTGGTTTCAGCTCAGGTTATGATCTCAGGGTCATGAGATCAAGCCCTGCGTCAGGCTCTGTGCTCAGCAAGAAGTCTACTGGAGATTCTCTGCCTCCTCCTCCTCCTCCTCTGCTCCTCTCTCTCTCTCAAATATTTTTTTTAAAGTTATCAAAAATATTTATCACCCCTTTCTATGACAAATGGCTAAGTTAAAGACATAATTTAACAGTTTATAGAGCAGGCTATCCTACTTCAGGAGGTGAAATTTTATCTACAACATCCCTTGCCAGAAAGCTTTCCAATCCTTAAGCCTAAAAACCTAAAATTATTAATTGAAAATATTCACACACAAAACAAGGTGTTCTGGAAACTAAAGCTTCTGAGGTTACTCAATTTCTAAGTACATAATACTTATTAAGTATTGTATTAAGATATCCCTGATCAAAAGAGTACATCTCATTCTGTCTCATCTCTAACATTCTGTTCCCCATCTGGTACTGTGGACTGTCCAAATGTCATCTCGTAATATGTGAGTAAGAGCAATATTATCAGATCAACATTTCAAAAGAACAACAGAAGTGACTGCATTTATAAACCCAGGGTCTATAAATCAGGAGGTTTTTCAGGCCAAGATGTTGAAAAAAAAAAAAAAAAACAGGACCTGAATGCATTGCTGTTGGTTATGATGCTTTTGTTTAGAAGAAGCAAGTCTGACTCAAATGACTCAAACCTAAATAAATAAATAAATAAATAAATAAATAAATAAATAAATAAAATGTACAGACTCAGTGTTGACCTCAGTCATGATCTGATCCATGAAGCCACCATGTATCTGTTTCTCTGTGTTCTCAGCTCCTCCTTTGGGTCAGCTTTGTCCTCTGTCTGGCTTCCTCCACAACAGGAAGATCTACAGCACCTGTAGACTTCACATTTTCCTGCCACATCGTTTGGAAGAGGAGAGAACATCTCTAGTAAAATGACAGTGGGGGTATTTCTCCCAGAATTTCTCACTTAGCATCTTTTCAGGCCATCCACTTACGTGGAAACTCACAGACCTATTCTGAAACCAATCACTATAAGCAAGAGTACGGGCTTTGCAGAAGGTCCCTCCCTGGGCCTGAGGGGAAGTCAATCCCACTCACTTCACCCTCCACAATGGCTAAAAACATTTAAAGAAAAAAAGTTCCCCCAAAGTGGTTTCTAGATGATGGTAGAAAACGAGAAGTCAGGTAGACAGGGGTCAAAGAGGAATTCTGAGGAAGTAAACAATAGATTCCTACTGGAATTATTTAGGATTTTTGTTTTTAATTGCAGAAACCCATTCTAACTAGCTTAGGCAGAGAATGGAACTTTATTATTAGGATCCAAAAAAAATCCCTTATGCTTAAAGGCATGAATGCTACAAGACTTCTGGAAGGGTCTGGACCAAGGCTACAAAGCCATTGGAATTTTCTCTTTTGTTTCTCCTTCAAGTGTATAAGATTTCTTCTCACTGTGTCTAGACTGGTTTCCTTTGTTCTTAAATCCACATGAGAAGTAAGACTTGCAATAGCTCTGGACTAGGCATAAGGTCCAGTTCACAGAGAAAATGAATCTCATCCTCTGGGTCTCACTTCTAGAATTCTAGGAAAGAAACTCCAATACAGTTTGGATCAAGTAACTCTCCCTAGTCATAAAACAGAGTTATTTTATGACAGGACTCCCAAATGTCCACTTTTGTGACTCTGGATGGTGGGATCATGGGGCAGTTCCCAAAGAAGGGATAGCAGAGGAAACCATTCTGTATGTGTCTGGTGTATACCCACTACAATACATTTTGCACGATACTGGCCACATGAAACATTTAGAGTATAAATTGTGTCCTAAAGTTGCAAGTGTATATACAAAGAAGCAAACTGTCAAACCTGGGATTTAAAAGAAGTGGCAAGAGAAAGCTCCTTTTCTTCCCCATTGCTTTGCTGAAATCCTTCTGAGCATCTCTGTGCTACAGAAACACTTTGTACCAGTGTCTATTCGCACACCTGACAGCACTTTCAAAATTATGTCTCACTGAGTGTGGAGCCCAATGTGGGGTTTGATCCCAGGACCCTGAGATCATGAACTGAGCCAAAATCAAGAGCCAGCTGCTTAAGTGACTGAGCCACCCTGGTACCCCAGAGATGTGCTTTTTAATTCACTGTACCCAACAACTATGCTAGTACATATCTCAGAGTTAAAACTCATTAGTATTTATTCAATGGATGGATTAATGATGAGTAATTCTGGGGTTCTCATTTCTTCATTCACTAGCCATTTGAATAAATGTTTTGCTTAAAAACTATTTGAGAAAATATAGAAAAAAGTCAAACATTGAATATCTTGTTTCTGCCCTCCATGATTTGTCCTTAAATGAAAAGATGATCGAAATCCACTTAAATGAAAAAACAAAATGTTAGCCTGTAATAAGTGTTTCCTTATTCATTCTCAAAGTCTTTAGTTGACTATTGTTAGTTTAAGGTTTTCCTTTGCTATTAAACTCTATTAAAAGGAGCCCCATACCATGTACTTGGAATACAGTAGGACTTCAATAAATGTGTTAATGAATGAATGTTGACTTTAAGAATATCTTACAAAAATGCATCCCAATATTTTTCACATCATGATCAGGATCCCCGGGTATGTTCCATGAGATTCCTCCAGGTCTGGGGTGACTAGGAATACATTGTCCTGACAATCCCAGGCAAGAGCTGCAGGGATCAGTATCTCAGCACAACTTTTTCTGACAGCCAAGAGGAAGAATAAATAATGTATGTCCAAATTTGTCATCCTCAGTGACTCAACTCCCTTTAGACTATGAGACTTGTAGAGGACTTTCTTTTTTAAGATTATTTTTCAGGGAAATCATTTTTAGCAGCACTGCCTCCACCAGTATTTCTTTACATGAGGGATCATGACTCCAAGCAGAAAGATGGGGAAATTTTATTTGAACTGATGCCTCCAAGTTACCTCAGCTTTCAAAATATCAGCTGTTAGAGATTTGGATTCCTAGCAGATGAAATAATATGTGTACTTCTTCATTCCATCTCTTTTTCTCCTATTTTTAAGGGTTACCTCAGCTGCAAACTCTGGGAATGTTGAATTCGAATTCCTGGTGGGCAGAGAGACTATACAAAACCATTTAATGACACTTTCAGACACCAGAACCATGTTCTTTTGCCCACAGTCATCTACATCAGAGTCTAGCAGTGTCTCCCCCCTCTCCCATCTCCTTCAGTAAAGTAGTCACTAAGTCCTACCATTTTACCATATCAACTGTCTCAAACTTGCCCTTTACTCCTCCAACTGCACCGCCACCCTCATCTTATCTTGCTGGAGACCATTTCAAAATCCCCCTGCCTTCATCCCCACCTCCTTTAATCAATCCCCACTACCCTAGCCAAAATGGTCTCTAAATCTATAAATTCAACCATGTCACACTTCTACTCAAAAATCTTCAGTGGCTTCCTATTTCCCACAAGAGAAAAATTGAACATGGTGTGACATGCAGAGCCCCTCTTGGTGCTACCCCCTAGACTTGAGGAGCATTAGACAACCTTTAGTTTCTCAAATATTCCATCTTCTCTCCTGCCTCTCTGTCTCTGCATGTGCTGTTTTCTCTTCCTGGAAAAGACATTCATAATTCCACCATGTCTGCCTAGTGGAAATCTTCTGCCATCAAGAGTAGATCCAAGAATCACTTTCTCAGTGAAACTTTCCCTGAGTCCTCAGACTGGCCGAAGCAGAGGCTATGGATGTCTAGTCCACATCCCTTATCCCTAACCACTCAGGGCACTCAGGCCTGCTTTCCAACCACATTTCTCTGCCAAAGGACACATCATCTGCCTATGCAACAAGCCTGCATTGACCTGGATGAATGTCCCCAGGGGCAGCTTCAACCAATGACAGATCAAAGTTGGGGTATAAATATTCCAACTCCCTGCCCCTTGAATGAAAAATAACTCTGGGGCATGGTTTTTATACTAGTCCCCAAAGTTTTAAAGTCTAATCATCCTCAGTGGTAGTTGGCTTCATTGTCCATTTTCCTTTCCCTGTCATTCTTGATTACTCCTCTTTCAGCATTGTTTTTGCTTACCAAAAACACTACTTGCCATTTGAATCTTTGTCTTAGGGTATGTTTTGGGGGCATCTCAACTAAGACATCCTTTCTGCTATGTTCCCACTGCACTTAGTAAATAATCCCATTACAACAGTCATTTAAACTTGTAATGATCTGTGTTCTGATGCCACTAAATGTCTTGTGGTCAGGAATTGGGTCTAATTTGTCTTTGTATTCTCACACCTAAAAAAAAGAAAAATGCTTAACAAATATAAGTCACTCTTCATATGCTTATGGAATAAATGAGTAAATTTTTTAAAGAATGAATAAAAAGAAAAGATGGAGGAAAGAGTAGAAAAATAAGGTTGGATCATGATAAATAATCAGATATAAAACGATTGATGAGAAATCAGTATTTCTATTTATTAAAAAAAGTATAATTCATAAAAGTAAAATCCTATCCATGTTTCACATAATCCATAGGCACATTAAGTATGTGGCAACATTTTTTTCATGATGATTAAATGCTTCTCATTCATTTCTATAACTATTAAGACAACCTAATATGGTGTTTGAGACTCCTGTCAGAGTCCAACTGCATGGGATTTAACCCTAGCTTCCTCTGCACCAGCTGTGTGATTTAGAGTCATGTGCCTCTGACTTTAATGTACATGTGAATACCTAAGAATCTTATTGAATGCACATTCTGATTCTTTAGGTGGTGAGGTGGGGCTTGAAGTTCTGCATTTCTAACAAGCTTCCAGGGGAAGCAGATGCAGCTGCTTGAGTAGCAAAGGTCTAGGACAAGGGACTTCTCTGTGCCTCTATTTTCCTCAACTTTTAAAAAAAGGGATAATAATAATAACCCTGCTTCAATGGGTATTGAGAGGATAAATGAAATAATACATGAAAAGCACTTTGAACTAGAAAATGCTATCCATGTTAGCTATTATTGTTATAAAATTCATGGCTAATACTGATGCTTTTATGTATATTAAATCCAGGGATAAAAATAACTGCTAATGTATTTCATGGCTGTTGGAGAGTTTGCATATTGTTAGGATAACTGTTATTGCAATGAGAAAAAATACAAAAGCATTTCACATACACATGCATATATAAACTGAATGTGAATAATAACTGATTTTCAATAACATAAAAAAAAGTGGCATTTCAATTAACAAAAAATCAAAGACACACATCGACAACAATACAATAATAGTAGGGGACTTTAACACCCCCATCACTGAAATGGACAGATCATCTAAGCAAAAGATCAACAAGGAAATAAAGGCTTTAAATGATACACTGGACCAAATGGACTTCACAGATTATTCAGAACATTCTATCCCAAAGCTACAGAATACACATTCTTCTCTAGTGCCCATGGAACATTCTCCAGAATTGATCACATCCTAGGTCACAAATCAGGTCTCAACTGGTACCAAAAGATTGGGATCATTCCTTGCATATTTTTGGACCACAGTGCTTTGAAACTAGAACTCAATCACAAGAGGAAAGTCAGAAAGAACTCAAATACATGGAGGCTAAAGAGCATCCTACTAAAGAGTGAATGGGTCAACCAGGAAATTAAAGAAGAATTAAAAAAATTCATGGAAACCAATGAAAATGAAAACACAACTGTTCAAAATCTTTGGGATGCAGCAAAGGCGGGCCTAAGAGGAAAGTATATAGCAATACAAGCCTTTCTCAAGAAACAAGAAAGATCTCAAATATACAACCTAACCCTATACCTAAAGGAGCAGGAGAAAGAGCAGCAAATAGAGCCAAAACTCAGCAGGAGAAGAGAAATAATAAAGATCAGAGCAGAAATCAATGAAATAGAAACCAAAAGAACAGTAGAACAGATCAACGAAACTAGGAGCTGGGTTTTTGAAAGAATTAATAAGATAGCTAAACCTCTGGCCAGACTTATCAAAAAGAAAAGAGAAATGACCCAAACCAACAAAATCATGAACAAAAGAGGAGAGATCACAACCAACACCAAAGAAATACAATTAAAAGAACATATTATGAGCAACTCTATGCCAGCAAATTAGATAACCTGGAAGAAATGGATGCATTCCTAGAGATGTATCAACTACCAAAAATGAACCAGGAAGAAATAGAAAACCGGAAAAGATCCATAACCACTAAGGAAATGGAAGCAGTCATCAAAAATCTCCCAGCAAACAAGAGCCCAGGGCCAGATGGCTTCCCAGGGGAATTCTACCAAACACTTAAAGAAGAATTAATACCTATTCTTCTGAAACTGTTCCAAAAAATAGAAATGGAAGAAAAACTTGTGAACTCATTTTATAAGGCCAGCATTACCTTGATCCCAAAACCAGACAAAGACCCCATCAAAAAGGAGAATTACAGACCAATATCCCTGATGAACATGGATGCAAAAATTCTCACCAAAATACTAGCCAATAGGATACAATAGTACATTAAAAGGATTAGTCACCACAACCAAGTGGGATTTATTCCTGCCTGCAAGGAATAAATCAGACAACAAAAAGAAATAAAAGGCATCCGAATTGGCAAAGAAGTCAAACTCTCATTCTTTGCAGATGATAGGATACTTGATGTGGAAAATCCAAAAGACTCCATCCCAAAACTGCTAGAACTCATAGAGGAATTCAGTAATGTGGCAGGATATAAAATCAATGCACAGAAATCAGTTGCATTTCTATACACCAACTAGACAGAAGAAAGAGAAATTAAGGAGTTGATGCCTTTTACAATTGCACCCAAAACCATAAGATACCTAGGAATAAATCTAACCAAAGAGGCAAAGGATCTGTACTCAGAAAACTATAGAATACTCATGAAAGAAACTGAGAAAGACACAAAGAAATGGAAAAACGTTCCATGCTCGTGGATTGGAAGAAAAAATATTGTGAAAATGTCTGTGCTACCTAGAGCAATCTACACATTTAATGCAATTACTATCAAAATGCCATCCACTTTTTTCAAAGAAATGGAACAAATAATCCTAAAATTTGTATGGAATCAGAAAAGACCCCAAATAGCCAGAGGAATGTTGAAAAAGAAAAGCAAAGCCAGTGGCATCACAATTCCGGACTTCAAGCTCTATT
The DNA here is from genome assembly GCF_003265705.2 of Callorhinus ursinus. NCBI lineage: Eukaryota > Metazoa > Chordata > Mammalia > Carnivora > Otariidae > Callorhinus > Callorhinus ursinus. The sequence goes on from NW_027397116.1 coordinate 15,163,339, forward strand.
ACAAAAAGCTGTAATCACTGGCAAAAAAACAGACATATAGATCAATGGAACAGAATAGAGAGTCCAGAAATGGACCCTCAACTCTATGGCCAACTAATCTTCAACAAAGCAGGAAAGAATGTCCAATGGAAAAAAGACAGTCTCTTCAACAAATGGTGTTGGGAAAATTGGACAGCCATATGCAGAAGAATGAAACTGGACCATTTCCTCACACTACACACAAAAATAGACTCAAAATGGTTGATAGACCTAAATGTGAGACAGGAATCCATCAAAATCCTAGAGGAGAGCACAAGCAGCAACTTCTTCCTAGAAACATTGCCAAAGGCAAGGGAAACAAGGGCAAAAAATGAACTATTGGGACTTCATCAAGATAAAAAGCTTTTGCACAGCAAAGGAAACAGTCAACAGAACCAAAAGACAACCGACAGAATGGGAGAAGATATTTGCAAATGACATATCAGATAAAGGGCTAGTACCCAAAATCTATAAAGAACTTATCAAACTCAACACCCAAAGAACAAAAAATCCAATCAAGAAATGGGCAGAAGACATGAACAGACATTTTTCCAAAGAAGACATCCAAATAGCTAACAGACACATGAAAAAGTGCTCCACATCACTGGACATCAGGGAAATCCAAATCAAAACCTCAATGAGATACCACCTCACACCAGTCAGAATGGCTAAAATCAACAAGTCAGGAAACGACAGATGTTGGCGGGGATGCAGAGAAAGGGGAACCTCCTACACTTTTGGTGGGAATGCAAGCTGGTGCAGCCACTCTGGAAAACAGTATGGAGGTTCCTCAAAAAGTTGAAAATAGAGCTACCCTATGACCCAGCAATTGCACGACTGGGTATTTACCCCAAAGATACAAATGTAGTTATCCGAAGGGGTACGTGCACCCCAATGCTTATAGCAGCAATGTCCACAATAGCCAAACTATGGAAAGAGCCAAGATGTCCACCAACAGATGAATGGATAAAGAAGAGGTGGTATATATACACAATGGAATATTATGCAGCCATCAAAAAAACACAAAAAAAACCCCGAAATCTTGCCATTTGCAATGATGTGGTTGGAACTAGAGGGTATTATGTTAAGCAAAATAAGTCAATCAGAGAAAGACAAGTATCATATGATCTGACTGATATGAGGAATTCTTAATCTCAGGAAACAAACAGGGTTGCTGGCTTGATGGGGGGTGGGAAGGTTGGGGTGGCTGCATGATGGACACTGGGGAAGGTATGTGCTATGGTGAGCGCTGTGATTTGTGTAAGACTGATGAATCACAGACCTGTACCTCTGAAACAAATAATACATTATATGTTAAAAAGAAGAAGAAGAAGAAGCAGAAGAAAAAGAAGAAGAAGAAGATGATGATGATGATAGCAGGAAGGGAAAAATGAAGGGGGGGAAATCGGAGGGGAGACGAACCATGAGAGACTATGGACTCTGAGAAACAAACTGAGCATTTTAGAGGGGAGGGGGTGGGATGATGGGTTGGCCCAGTGATAGGTATTAAGCAGGACACATATTGAATGGAGAACTGGGTGTTATACGCAAACAATGAATCATGGAACACTACATCAAAAACAAATGATGTAATATATGGTGACTAACGTAATAAAATAAAATTACAAAAAAAAAAAGAAGTGGCAGTTCTCTTTTAGCTGCCAGGTGGGAAAACACAGCAATAACTGGGTCCTGGTTAAGACAATAGGTTGGGGTACCACGCAGGCTTAGAATCAAGTCCTATCTCTCCTTAAGCAAGTCATTAAACTTTTATAAACCTCATCTTTCTCATTGTTAAATAGGAATACTTTCAGCACTCGGAGGAAGAAAAGAGAAATACCTATAAGGCCATTAGCCCAGCACCTGACATGGAGTAGGCATTAATAAATGTCAATTTTATGCATTATTATCAACAAGTCAAAGAGTCTAAGTATACATAATATATCTATTAGGCACAAGACTAAGAACTAGAAGTTAGTTGACAAAAGTTAAGGTGGTAAATACCCTAAAACCAAAACTGAACTAAATTTTCCATCTGGCTACCTGATGGCAAGAGATTGATAGAAGACAGAAGCAAAAATAATTTGGAAAATGTCTAACTTAGCAGAACCAACCTAATATCAGCAAGCAAGGTAGAGGAGAGGGCCCAGGAATTCCAAGCATGAATGAAGCATAGCTTCAGTAACATCAGACTCTTGACATAATTTTGTTTCTTTAAAGATTTTATTTATTTGACACAGAGAGACATAGAGAGAGAGGGAACACAAGCAGGGGGAGCGGGAAAGGGAGAAGCAGGCTTACCGCAGAGCCCAATGCAGGGCTCGATCCCAGGCCCTGGGACCATGACCTGAGCCGAAGGCAGACGCTTAATGATTGAGCCACCCAGGTGCCCCCCAGACTCTTGACATAATTTTGATCAGAGCAGAACATGTGATACTAAAGGTCATATTTCATAAGTTAGAGAAATACTGAGGAGGTGATGCTGTTGATTTATTCTAACCAGCAAGAACCATCTAATTGGTGAGGTGGGAATAATAAAAAATTTTAAGGGAGGAAAAAAAAGGTCACCTGCTATAGCAGTCTTAATAGCAAAATTGGCCAACATGGGCACAGTAAGATATGCACTCTAAGTGACATGAAAGCATATTTCAAAATTCCAGAGCAATGATAAATATAATTTCATATTAAGGACACTATAGTGACAGATGGAGTTGAGCGAGACAAAGGGATTCATGTTAATTCACAAACAGACACTTAGCAAGACAGACGTGGAGAAGTCTGGATGCCATACCACACTGCAGAAAGAGCCCCAAGATTTGAATTCAGGCAGACCAGGATCTTCCTGCCACTTGAAAGATAGCATGAGCTGAGTAAATGCCTTGACCTCTCTGCCTTGATTGAGGCACCTCTAAAAATGGGAATAATAATAATAAAACCCAATTCCCAGTACTGCAGGAATGTAAAAACACATGGTCCCTGCTCCTCATGTTGGGCAAACAAATAGTAATAAGCCTACCTACACTATAGGACAAGATAGGAAAATGAAATACTGAGGATACAGGACTCTTTCTACAGAAATGTTGTGAAGGAAGAGATCAATTCTGATTAGGGAAATCAGAGACTTACGAAAGAGATATTGGTGTCCCTGGGTGGCTCAGTTCGTTAAATGTCAGACTCTTGATTTTGGCTCAGGTCATGATCTCAAGGTCATGAGATCAAGCCCCTCATCATCGGACTCCATGCTGAATGTGGAGCCTGCTTAAAATTCTCTCTCTCCTCTCTCCCTCTGCCCCTCCCTCTCAAAGAAAGAAAGAAAGAAAGAAAGAAAGAAAGAAAGAAAGAAAGAAAGAAAGAAAGAAAAGAAAGAAAAGAAAAGAAAGAAAAGAAAAAAAGAAAGAAAAGAAAGAAAGAAAAGAAAGAAATGAAAGAGATGGCATTTGAGTTTGGACTTGAGTTAGAGGTAGGGAGTGAGGGGGAGTGAGAAAGAGAAAGAGTGAGCTGAGGGTGGGGGAGAATATTCCAGACAGTTTTAGCAAAGGCAGAAGATGAATATCTGAATGTGTTTAGGGACTAATAAGAAATAAAATGTGTTTAGATGTTCAGGAAAGAAGTCAGTGGCCAGTAGCAGAAAACAAGATTGGAAGGGAGGTCAGGGTCAGATCATAAAAGACTCCCAATACCACAACAAGTTGGCTTGATAATTCTCTGTATTATCAAGATCTTACATTTTTATAGGCCTTCATTTCCACAACCATCATGTTTTAATTAAGGTCCCCCAAAGCTTTGGGGTGCCTGGGTGGCTCAGTTGGTTGAGCATCCAACTCTTGATCTCAGCTCAGGTCTTGATCTCAGGGTTGTGAGTTCAAGCCCTGCATTGGGCATGGCACCTACTTAAAAAAAATAAATAAAAATTTTAAAAATTAAATTAAAAAATAAAAATGAAGTCCCCCAAACCTTTAGAGTAGGCAGATGGCCTAATTTTTCCCCACTTTAATACAGACAAAGAAACTGAGTCTGAGCGACTTCCTAAGTTACCAACCAACAAATACCAGAGTCAGACTAGAAAGTAGACCTGTTGACTGGCCAACACTCTTTCCACACTGCCATGCTCTTTCCATAGGCACTTGGGGGACACAGGACTTTGAATGCCAGGCTGCAATGTTTGCAAGATTGGTTTTTCAGGCAGAAGCCTTAAATAAACACAACAGGAATTAGCACTCTGGCAGCAATACATAAGGATGCACCGGAGAGAAGAGATACTAAGGCTAGATCTAGAATATGAAGGAAAAAAATCAACAAGATGAAATCCAATCAAACATGGTAGTAAAGCTGTATATTTAAGGTTCAGAATATAGACTTCGTAAGTTCAGGTTGTGTAAGAACTGAATTAATAGTTCATAAGAAATAAATCTATGACTATTACTTAATTTTTTTTGACTGTTAGTTAATTTTGATACTAATGTAAGCCTAGTGTTAAGGAGCTGCCAAAAATGAATGTCCTGTTTAGCTGCGTTATCAGAAAATTAATGTCCAGTTAGGAAATATATGAGAACTGTGTGTTGCTTACACCACCCAGAAGTGTATCCCCTTGAGTTGTAAAAGGGATATTTTTGATAAGCTGAACAGATACAAAACAACTACGATGATGAAAGACCTGAAAAACACTTGTGAGTTTTTTGAGAAAAATGGAAATTTAACAAGAGAAAGGAGAGTGGGGAGGGAATAGATTTCCAAGGGCAAACTACAGGGCAGAATGAGGACCAATTGTGGGATTGCACACAGTTCGGCCAAACATAGGACATTTTCCCCCAAATTAAGACTCATCTGTAAAATACCAAGCTTGATGCTCCAAATGTACAAGCAACAGGGGTTGCTTGTACATTTGGAGGGGTTATGTGAAGCAGATTGAGGCTAATTGCTTTCATGGGAAACAGGTTTGCGTGGAGGGTTTTGAGGCCTCTAAAAAATGTTTGATTTTATAAGTTTATAGACACACACACAATTCTTATTATAAATTTTCAGCAAATTCAGAATGAAGGGAGGATATAAATTATGGCATTTAAGAAAAGAGAAACTTTAGTATGTCTCATTCAGTTTCATATACTGTCATACTTTTTCCTTCTAATTCATCAATGGAGTCATATGATACATTTCTATACCGTAAGTACAGTGAATGATGGTTGTATGTATTGATAGTAACTGATAAGTCACCATCTTCATTATTTGTAATTTAACAAAGTAACTTACACTGATGGGGATTTTCAGTTACTTTTTATTCCTTCTATGGGTCTTAGAAATATAGTTGTTGCTTTCTAAATAATTTATCAGTGTTAAATTTTTAAGTGTGCGGCAATGCAATATCACGTGCATCAATTAAAGCTTCTTGTTTCCCATAATTTATATGTGCCCTACGAAAGAAACAGCCATGGAATTGCACTATTTTTTTAGTTTTTTGAAAATAGGACATTTTCTTTAACCTCTGTTTATTTGCTGTCTTTTCAAAAATTTATAAAATAGAAAAAATCCGTTTGCCTAATTTAATGTTTATGTGATTTATCACATCTTGAACTGTGAAGAATGTGACTATATAACAAGTACCTATGTATCAGTTATCAATTTATGTACATGATAAAATCAATCCTATTATTTGCCACACTGTTAATTAAAGCCTTTTGCTAGCCAGTACTTCTGCATTTAGAAAATAAAGTGGTATCACTCTGTAGCATCTAGATTAGGCACTTAGGTATCCACTGAACTATGTTCAAATTAGACTTAAAGTGTATCTAATTATGTTCTTATTCTCTATAAATTGCTAATCCAAGTAGTATAGAAATCATACTTTTAACCACATATCTCCTTTCTCAATCAAAAATCCAAAACCTATTTCTTAAGTACAGAACCCATACAAATTGCTTGTCTATACATAAGAGAAATACAAAGAAGTAAAATTTTAGAAAGCTTTCAATGAGATTATGAGCTGTTTAATGAAATAAGATACTTGTGAAGATAAAAATTAAAAGTCTGTAAGATATTTTACAATGACAGCTAACTGAGTAATGATAACCAATATCAAAATTATTTTGACATCATCATCTCATATTTTTTCAGATCTTTTTATATGAGTGATTCCTTCTTTTGGTCAATCTCAAGAAGATACCATTTGTTAACTGTAGTTTTGTACGTTTGACCAGTTAATACCACTGCAATACTTATAGGAAGGGCCCCTTGATTTATTACCAGTACCAATTTCCATAAGATTTCATTAGTTATACTCTTAAACACCATATATATACAATAGAATATAAATCCTGCTGAAACATAAAATGGAATACTTCAGTTAGCTTTGAACAACTGTGGCCAGTAATTTATTTTTTTAAGTGGGCACATTCTGTTCTAGTCTTATTTATTTATATTTAGGGGAATTTTCCTTTTACTTTAGCTCCTCAAAGATTAATTTTATTTATTTTGTTTCATTTGCCAATGACCATATTTAGATGGAGGGTCAGACTCAGCTATTCTAAAACAGGGCTGACATCTTTTAACACAATATCCAATTGAAACATAGCAATTAATATTTATATATCAAATCTTATAAGTACATCTGAAAGATTTTCAAAAAATTTTTCCTCCTGCATTAAAGAGCAGAGTACGGATTTCTTTTAGTGTGATAAATACTGTTGCTAGAGAAAGAAATTGGTTGACTATTGAGCATTACTAGAATGACCAATGTAATTTTAACACTGATGAGAGTTCCTCTCATCCCTCAACTTTCCAAATATTTTCACTGATTGTTAGAGTCACATGTTTGAACTTCTTATTATCACCCACCTTTAGAGATTATAAGTCTTGGGCTCATGTTTTTTACAAAACATGCTATTTAATCCTAATAGCCTTTAAGAAGCAAGGATGCAAACCAAGTTATTAGCTTTCAAAAGACTTAAGTTCACATCTTGTAAAAGGTGATGTTTCTTACCAATAAATACGCACAAATCATTTTTAGGATCTGTTCTCTCTACTCAGTAGCTTGAAATAAAAGTAGAGTATACATCCGAAATTAGAGAAGGGGTAAGGATAATAAAACTTTTCAACCAGTAGAGTGGATTAGCTGTCTCCTGAAGACAAGTGCAAAAAGAATCCACTCTACAGTGTGGTTACTTATTCATTTTTGTACTTCCCTGCTAGCTTAGCCAACTACCTCTCATAGACTAGGTACTCTGTGTGTGCATGTGTGTGTGTGTGTGTGTGTGTGTGTATGACTGAGTTGGCTTCTATTGGAAATGTAAAGCAAAGTCTTTTAATAGTGACATGACATGGGAAAACTATTTGAGAGAGGGAGAGCATGAGCAGAGAGGAAGGGCAAAGGGAGAGGAGGAAGCAGACTTCCTGCTGAGCAGGGAGCCTGATGCGGTTCGATCCCAGGACCCCGAGATCATGACCTGAGCTGAAGGCAGATGCATAATCAACTGAGCCACCCAGGCGCCCTGACATGAGAAAAAAAATTCTTAAAAACATTTACTTAGCTAAGCTAGACGCTCCAGATAAAGGAAAGGCTGATCACATGGAGACCACTTATGAATTAGGAAAGTTAGATCTACTTTAAATTTGTTTTTGTAGAAGTTAAGCACCTCTTACAGGTTTATTTTTAAAGGCAAGATGGTAGTTAAAGTTGGCACTCACAAATATGTTCACATATTAATTAACCTACCACATGACTATATGAACACAAGTTGTACTAAACAAAGCTTGTAATTACGATGTTTGTAATTACTATCTGAAGTAGCATCTAAGTTGCTGCCAAACATTCCTACCAAATTTAGAAAGTGTGAGGGAATATAGCCACTAACTCCCAATGATAAGATTCTCCTGGAAGAAGAGAAGAAAAACTACTTTCAAGCTTTCTGTGGAAGTACCTTTTAAATTTTAAATGATTACAATTGATTCATTGTTAAATGCTGAAACTGTTTTAAAAGGGTTCTGCTGGGAATTTAGGCTGAAACTGTTTTAAAATGATGAAACTGTTTTAGAAGTGTTCTGCTGGGAATTTAGGCTGAATCTAACATGCAAGGTACATGGAAAACATGGCAAACACAACAATTTGGTGCCAGATGTCTGGTTCATAAGGAGAAAGTAGAGAAAAAGGAAGAAATATTTGAGACTATAGTAGGCTTTTATTGTTGTTCATCACCAATTGTACGAATAAGCTTCATCTATAGGCTTGGCTTTAGACTAAAAGCTACCTGGGAGGTTTTATGTTTTATAGTTTTGTTCTATTCCTAGGAAGGATGCCGTGGTCCTTCAACAGATACCCTAATGATCACATCATAAGCACAACTGAGCTTCAAATGGAAAATAGATTGTAACTTGCTCACCAACCAAGTAGGAGATTAAACAAGCTACCCAGTGTCTCCAGGAGGACAGGAGACAAAAGGCACATTTCTCACCTCTGAATCACAGCAAGGGCCTGCTTCGAAACAAGATTTTCTTCTTCGTAACCATTTTAAATAGTCAATTAGTAGGTGATTGGGAGGAACTGGGAGTGCTGGGAGCTGCATACTGACTCACCCCATAGTGAGTGGGCCCATTGAAATGTGCAGAATGATTGAGAGTTGAGCAAAAATTTCTCAGAAATAAAAGTTTGATTTTTGGACATAGATAGAACTAGCTCTATGCATAGAAGAAAGGAACAGTCACCTACTTACTCCACTTGGGAGACACCAAAAAATTCCACAAACTTCTCTCTACAATACAAATCACGCCTGCAAAGGGAGCCTTCATAATTCCATCAGCTTACTATTAATAAGCAGTAGTTTCACTTAAATCGAGAAACTCAGAAGTCTTTAGACTCCTAAAACATTTATTAATCCATTTATTGATTTGTCAAATATTTTTAATGCCTACCATTCTAGGTTCAGGGAGTTAAGAGAATAAAGTCCTTTCTCTCATGGAATTTATATACTAGTGAGGCGAGAGACAACAATCAAATATATCAAATGTCAGTGGTTGATGGGTATAAATGAAGAAAAATAAACAGAGTAAGGGCGATCATGATGGTGATGAGGGGGAGTACAAAATTTTATATTGCCTGGTTAAGGAAGGCCTCTCAGAAAAGGGGACGTTGGAGATCTGAAGGAGGTGAGGGAGTGAGCCATGTAAATATATCTGGGGAAAGAGCTATCCAGACAAGGGAAAAACAAAGGTCAAGCCCCCAAGGCAGGATAATGCTTGGCATGTTCTATATACAGCAAGTTGCTTGGTGTGGTGGCACTGGGCTTGGGGAGTAGAGGGGGAAAGATGGATCACAAAGGTATTGGGGGGTCTAGAGGGAGATCAGAAAGATTATATAGAACCTTTAAGGCCACAGTAAGTATTTTAGCATTTACTGTCAGTGGAAAGCCATTCAATGGTTTGAGCAGAGGAATGAAATGCCATTTTAAAAGAATCACTATGGCAGCTGTGTGGCAAATAGATGGAGTGGGCGGAAGCAGGGTGACTGAAGAGACAGCCATTACAATAGTCAAAGCGAGACATGATCCTGGCTTTGGAGTGAAGAGAGAGCAGTTGAGGTGGTAAGCAGTTGTATTCAGGATATATTTTCCAAATAGACACATAGATTTGTTTAGGGAGCATGAAAGAATCAGGGATGAATGTAATGTTTTTGGTCTGAGTGACTGAAACGAGTTGCCAGACCCATGGGAAAACCTGAGAGCACATAGTGTTGGGGTAGTGAGAGAAGGGTGGGGTTAAGAGCAGTTTTGAACCAGTTACATTTGAGATGCCTATTGGACACCAGAATGGAAAAATCAAGGAGCCAATTGTATGTATGTTCCAGAGGGAGGTCGAAGATGAACATATAAATTTGGGAATCATCAGATATCTGGTGATATTTAAAGCCATGGGATTGGATAAGATTACATGGGAAATGAATATAGAGAAACAAGGTGAGGTTCTCATACTGAGACAAGATCTAGAGTTTGGGAACAGAAGGAGAACCAGCAAAGGAAAACCAAGAAACAGCGGGCTAGTCAAGCGGAAGGATAAGCAAGAATGCATGGTATCCTGAAAGCCAAGTGAAGAAAGTATTTCAAAAAAGGAAGGAGCAGACATCCATCCTGCTGATTGGTCAGGAAATTGAGAACCAAGAATGTAACATTTGATTTGACAATCTGTAAATCATTAATGACCTTGACAAAGGAAGTTTCTGCAGAGAAGTGGAGAAAGTATGATTAGAATGGGTGAAGAAGAATTGGAGGGGAAGAATCAGAAACAGAGATTGTGAACAACTCCTTTAAGAGTTTAATTGTAAAAAGCAGAAGAGAAATGAGATGGTTTAATTGGAGGGTGACGTGGGGATTCAACAAAGGGTTTACTAAACTGAAAATTGTTTCAGCAGTTTTTTTCTTGGTAGGGATCCAATAGAGAGCCCCCTCCTACAATTGTAGGAGCCACATCCTTTAGAATATGGGAGAGGTGAGACCCAGTGGACAATTAAAGATGGTGATTGCTTTAGATAAGAGGCCTGGGTATAGTTCTTAATTGTATTAATTGATCAAATTAGCAAGCTCTTTGACTACTGATGATAAAGTTTATTGAATATTTACAGTGTGCCAGCACTGTTTTAATCACTTGACATGCGCTGTGTCTCATGCTAAAAACAGCTCTATGAAATTGAGCCCACAATTTATTCATTTGTTTAATCATTAAACAAATATTTAATAAGAGCCTGCTTCCAAGCATTATACTAGCTGTTGGAGAATAAAAAGTGAACAATGAAATTATCAGGTTAACAGTTGTGAAATATTCGTGATATACAAGGCTTTTGCTAATAACTCCATATATAATCTCATTTACTTCTCTCACCCACACTCGGAGGTTGGTATTATTGTCCACATTGTATAGATTAGAAAACTGAAGTTTAGACTTAAATAACCTCTAAGAGAACACATCCACAATGGGTACTGAGATTGTGTGATTGAGCGGTGCTACCTACACGTTCCCTGCCCCCATAATATACTGGATGATCCTTTACATCTGCATTACTGAGCTAGACAAAAATTACGTGAAGCACGAAAAAATAATAAGAAATGAATTGCAATGTGCCCACTACAAGAAAACGACTGGGTACTAAATCAGAGAATAATGGAGTAATGCGGTTGGGGAAATATGTAAAAAGGAGTTGTCAGGAAAAGCTGCTCACCAAGGAAGTAACATTTCAGCTGAGACCTCGGGGATAAGAAATACTGGATGAGGGTGCAGAGAAACTTCTAGGTTGAGGGAAGAATAACAAGTGCAAAGTCCCTGAGGCAGGAAAGAGTTTTTGCATGCTCAGGGAACCAAAATAAAACCAATGTGGCTGGAGCATAATGGAAGAATGTAAGAGTAATTTGAGATGAATTGAGGGACTCGGGCCGGCTCTGAATCACTGGTTATGCAGGGTCCTGAAGGCCCAAAAGAGGAGTTTAAATTGCATTCTAAGTTTGAGAGGTCACTGAAACTTTTTAAGCAGGAGAGGACATACGAGATTTATATTTAAGCACAACTCTCGTGCAGTGTAGCAGATGAATGAGAAATACTGATGAAATGAATGAGAAATGTGCAGTCGTGGAAGCAGGGAGACCAGCGGGCAGACTGGGTAGTAGTAACCCAGAAGAGAGAGAATGGTGAGGAATGGACATGGAGAAAAGTAGCAGGATCTGAGAAATAGCTTGGAGATGGAATGTATAGGATTTAGTGATAAAATGGATGGAATGAGAAGAAAGAGGGATGAATCCTGGGTCTTTGGCTTGAGCAGCTGGGTAGATGGTGAGACTTACTGAGTTTCCACTTACTGAGATGGGGAAACTTAATTAAGGGCTAGGGCAGGGGACAGGTTTGGGAAGAATCAAGAATTATCTTTTGGATAAATTCTGCTAGAAATATTAGACTCTTGAATGTTGGGGTCCAGTGGAGAACTCTGGGCTATAGACATAAACTGGGGAGTCAATGGTGTGAAGATGATATTTAAAGTTACAGGTATGGATGAAATTACCTAGGAGGAGTATCATGGAGTAGGAGAGGCAGAGAAGAAAAGGGAAGAGAAAAAGATTAATTAATTTAACAAGCGATATGAAAGCCTATTAGTATGCTGATAGAAATCCTGTAGAGAGGAGTATTGTAGATAATACTCAAAGGAGAAAAGTGTGAGAATTCCTAGAGAAAATGAGGGGAAATGGGGGCCATACTCCAAATGGAGACAATAGCCATTCACTTAAGAGGGACACCACCTCTTCATTAAAAGGAGCAGTAGAAAACAGGTGCAAGTGTGGGCTGGTTTGTTAATGTGATGAGGGGGAAGAAGACAAAGAAATTTGCTGATTAAAAACAAAGCCAAAGGGGCGCCTGGGTGGCTCAGTCGGTTAAGCATCTGCCTTCGGCTCAGGTCATGATCCCGGGGTCCTGGAGAAGCCTGCTTCTCCCTCTCCCACTCCCCCTGCTTGTGTTCCCTCTCTCACTGTGTCTCTCTCTGTCAAATAAATAAAAAAATATTTAAAAATAAAATAAAATTAAAAAAATAAAAACTCCTTTCAGCTGCTGAGCAAGGTTGCTGCCAAACCTGGAGAATCACTTTTTCCCAGAGCAAAAGTGGCCACAACTCTGCCCCCACCTTGCTAGGGACATCCTGCCTATAGCTCCCTCCTAACAGGATCATGGCTCAGATGTTTTAACAAAGGACAGAAAGAAGAAAAATGGCTTTCCTCATTCTGAGCAAAACGTCAAGCAGGCAGATTTCCTCCCCTCCCGGGAGTGGGAGTAGAATCTGTTCCATTTGGTTCTCTTTTTCTTAGCTATGTCATGGGAATCATTCAAAATCTGAGTATTTGACGATTCTGGGCGTTAAACTTCATACCAGTGACTGTTGCTCATATCAAACTGAGAAACTCTGTCAGACAACTTTTCCAAAAGACCAGTCACAGAGCGCATCTTCCCTGCCTTGTGCTTTCTGTCTTCATTCTCTCCTTTCTGTACTGTTGTTCTTGCCTGGACCGCACTGTTCTTGCCAAGCCATCAAAGCTTTGGTCTTCCACCTGTTTTCATCTCTTCTCTTTGCCACCCACCTTCTCTACCCTTTCTAATCAAGAAATGATGATAATCCTCCTTATCGAGTCCCGAGAGATGGCATCTCACGATGCCACACTGTTTTCCAGAGTGGTTTCTATCGCAGTCACAGAAAAGCTTTGAATTAAAAAATTCTAACTGCTCAACCAAATTCTGCTTGCAAATCCACATAAATATGGTTTCCCTCCCTCTAAACAATGTCAGGAACGGCATTTTCGTCTTCCAGTTTACACCCAGCCCTCCCTCGCAGGGCTCATCCTGGTCTACTATCTCTCATTTCTCATTTTGCTCAGTCCGGTCCACCCACTCCCCATCATTCTCTGCAGCAATCCTGTCAAAAAATCAATTTGCTACTTCCTCTGCTATTAAAGTGGCTGATCCAGCCATTCTTCCCTTTTATGGAAGAGAAATGAGGGTGGAAATAAGCTCTCCTCTGTTGATCCCTAACATAGGCATGACTGAATTTCTAATACAAGTACTGTGTCATTTTAGATAATTTATGGAGACCGCTGCACTTTAATCAAATCTCATTAAAATGGAAATGTTCATTATAATTCAAGAGCACTCGCTAAATTGTACTCGTTTGTTCACTGAAAGCATTCACTTTTAGGGTAACGTGACTATAATAAATGCTATTGAAGGAGAAGCCTTGCATGTGCCCAGAACTAGACCCAGAACAAAGAGATCTGGAAATAAAAAAAAGATTTAGACCTGGAGGGAACTCTGAGTCTCAGATATTAAATCAGCTTAATTAGGGCTGGGGCTGCTACGTATTCAGGCCACCTGGAGGAAGGGAGAGTAAAGATATGGTGAATTTTTATAAATTATACCCCAAAACTTGAAATGAGGGATTGCCCTCTGAAAACATTTACCCCGTGAAGTTAATTAACGCTTAGAAGTGGAAGTTTTCACCAAAGGTAGCAGCCACACTCCTAAATGATAACGTGTAATCAGGAGGCTGAAGATTCTCCTCTAATTACACGGACAAGGTGTAGACCTGTCTGGGACTCTCTCAGTACCAACAACTGTGGCATTGATAACTGAGCCTGTCAATCTAAAGAAAAGAACAAGAAAGGAGAAGATAGAGATATTGAATCCTTGTGCATCCTGCCACACTCTGCAGACGTTCCTCCAAAGAAATTCAAGGCTTCGGCTTCCAGCTGCAAACTCTCTGGACAGAGCATCGATTCAAACTGGTGACTTCTTTTAAATTTATGTTTTGCTATAACGTCAGACTGACCAAAAAGCCATAAAAATATTACAAAGAATTCCTGTATACTTTTACCCACATGTTATGTTAGGATTCTGTTTGCTTTATCCTCTCTCTCTTTCTCTCCACCCCCTCTTTGTGTCTCCCTGTGAATTTTTTTTTATGAATTATTTGATTATAAGTTGCAGACATAATGCCCATTTACCCCTAAAAACTTGAGTGTGTATTTCTTATCTAGCCATGGTACAATTCTTGAAATCAGGCAATTAACATTGGTTCAATATTATCACCTATTTTATAGACCTTATTCAGATTTTACCAATTATCCCATCCTAGTAAAGTCCTGTATAACAACCACAAAAATCACGGATCAAGCATTGATTCGGTTGCCATGTCTCTTTAGCCTCCTCTTATCTGGAACTGATCCTCAGTCTTTCACAACAATGACATTTAAGTAGAATACATTACTTATTTAATAAAATGCACCTCAGTTTGGGTTAGTCTGATGTTCCCTTATGATTAGATTAACTTTATGCATTTTTGTCAGGAACAGCACAGTGATATTTTTATCTTCTTAGTGATTATATCAGGAGGCACTCATGTCAATTTGCCCTGTTACCCGCAACATTAACTTTAATCACTGTGTTAAGGTATTTTCTGCTAGGTTTCTCCACTGTAAAGTTCTTGTTTTTCCTTTTATAATTAATAAGTAGTATTAATTATTCCATCATTCCATCATCATTTATCAGTTGGTTTAGGAAGACCTTTCCCTGTGATTTTGTTTACCCATCACTAGTAACTCGTACAATAGATCATGATATATATATACAATGGATTATAATTTTTTGCTATTGTTACTTGTTTTGATGTTCAAATTGAGACAGATTTAGCCACAAACTGATGATTCTTTAAAAATTCAGATTTCTGGCTTTTTTTGGGAAATCAGTGCTCTGGGAGAAAGGGGGGCAATAATCCCACGGATCAGGGTGAGCAAAATCTAACCATGCCTGCCTTCTCTAATTTTTAGATCCCCATCCTGGATGACTTGACTCATTTATATTACTTAACCTAGCATTTATTTTCTTGACTCTATTATAGAAGAGGTTTTCCTAAACTGATGCCAATTGTTTGTATTTCGATTTTAACCTCCTCAAAGAAACTCGCTGATTGTTTCCCACGTAGGCTGACTGCAGCAAGAGCACAACCTAACCACATAGGTTGTAGTTTCTCCATTGTCCTAACAGTTATTTCTTACAGAAAATTATTAAATTGACAGTCTGGTGTCTACCTAAGTCTTGCTTGGATTTTAGTTGTTTCTACCCAGTCTCCCAGGATCTATTTAGACCTGGATGCCATCAGGAGTGTGTCTTTGACCTTCAAAGTAGAGGACAAGTTCCAGAGCAGCCAGTGAGGACTCTGCCTGTCTTTCTGCTCCATCAGAGTCTCATCAGACCACACTAGCACCATTTCTATCCCCAAGTAAGCAAAGGTAGTTTATAAAGAATGAATACATCACAAAAGTAAATGCAAAGAAGGGGTTTATGGAGGGCTGACACAGGTAGAAATGATGATGTAAATGGAAGTTGATGACTTGTTACCTGAACAAGCAACTTGTGGAAAGAAGATTTAAAGAAGAAAATCATGGAGGTTGGAATGGGAGCAATGATCAGAGACTTCTGACTGAAAACTAGAGGGGGGAGAGGGGGAGGGGGGTGGGGGGATGGGTTAGCCTGGTGATGGGTATTAAAGAGGGCACGTTCTGCGTGGATCACTGGGTGTTATGCACAAACAATGAATCATGGAACACTACATCAAAAACTAATGATGTAATGTATGGTGATTAACATAACAAAAAAATAAAAACATGAGAAAATGCTCAAGATATAATGTTAAATTAAAACAGAAAAAAAAAAGAAAAAGAAAACTAGAGGGGGCGGAAAGAAACCTTGAGAGATTAAGACAAATGCCAAGCCACACCAAGCAAATCAACCTGGCTAAGTTTCTTATGTTAGAACTTGTATCTAAATGGTTTATTACCCAACGTTGCTTTCTTTAACAGTTCAGTTTAGCATAAAGTGGTTCTGAACTGAGCTTAATGGGGAGCTCCAGCTCAAAGTGTCATAATATAAAAGTTTACAAGCCTGGTGTCATTTAGTAATTAATCCATTCAAACTGTCTTTGTAAGAAGTGTAAACTAATACAATTACAGTTAAAGTCTACACTATGATGCATACCTGTCAAATAAACTTGATTTTCCATAATCCTGGAAAATGTAGGAGAATTTTGAAATTTATAATCAAATAGCCTTTTGCTGTTGAAGAGGTGAGAGATTATAAATTTATGGAGCTATGAACCAGGATGTTAAAATTTATCTCATATATAGTTTGAGCGTAAGATAATATTGTTAATGTGGAATTTGTAGCTTGCATGAAATATTACTAAATCATAGGTTGCTGCACACATTTTAGAATTATGGCTCCTCTAAGAAGTAAATTGTCATTTATGGAGTAGAGACCACAAAAGAGAGAACACAGAAAAACCCAAGCTAAAGCAACAGAATAGAACAAGATTTTTTTTTTTTTTCAGAAATAACAAGCATATACATTCATGGATATCCTAAGGCAAATGGACTAAATTGACTTTAGACTATAATGGCTCTTCAAGGGAATTGGTTGTGAAAGACAGCAGAGCAGGGGAGAATCTCAGAAGATGCCTGAAAATTCTCTCCCCTGAGAACTAAGAGAGGGTGTTTCTACCACCAGTTCTCACTCTTGTCTGCACATGGGATCCACTAGGGGACGGGGGTGGGGATACCACAGCCTCGAACCTAATCCAATGAAGCTGGGATATGGTTGGACTTCAGGGCTTTTTAAATCTTTTTTTCAAGATTTTATTTATTTATTTGACAGAGACACAGCGAGAGAGGGAACCCAAGCAGGGGGAGTGGGAGAGGGAGAAGCAGGCTTCCCGCTGAGCAGGGAGCCTGATGTGGGGCTCGATCCCAGGACCCTGGGACCACAACCCCAGCCGAAGGCAGATGCCTAACGACTGAGCCACCCAGGTGCCCCCTTTTTAAATCTTTTGAAAGTCATTTAAACTCTTATAATAGTTAAGGGGAAGTTAGGGAAGCTAAGGGGAATTTAAGGGTGTGAGAAAACTTCAGCTTAAACAACTAATCACTAGGTTTGGTTAATTTATACATGAAGTTGCTTCATTTAAAATTATTAAAGGAACTCAACTATATTAAACAGTAAAAGAAAGTTTAAGTACTGAGAAATTTCTGGTTTTAGCTTTAGTTTTTTTCCTGAGCACTTTTCCACTTTCCTGATCCAAGCCTTAGAAAAGTATACCATTAATTTTGTTTTCGAATATAGTAATTTTTTTCTGAATAGCTTACCAATAAAGAGTGAACCAGAAGGTAGTCATTTATCAACAGCCCACATGACCTTTAAACATTTATAAGGCACACAAACATGTTCAATATTGCCTTGTATATTGAGTGATAAAATAACCAAGGTAATCCATAAACAATGAACTATACAATTTTATATCATATTTCCCTGGAGCCTGATACTAACTGTATTTTAAGCCTCTAAATAATGTAGTCCAAGATTGACAAATAACATTCATTTAATACATTTTTAATACATAAATTAATAAAACAAAGTGTAAGACTCAAAATTTTAAATGAATTTTAGGACAGAATTATAGTAGCCCATTAAGTATGTTTCAAGTGGCTAGTATAATATCAAATACATAAACCCTATAAATGATTGTTTACCTATTTAAAATACATAGAACTGGTATGATTAGAGTAAGGGTAAAACTAAATTGTATACTTTTCTGCCAAGAGTTAATTATATAATTAAATTTTATTTTATCACTTGGGTTCAGTCATTAACAATGAAGCATTCTTCTGATATTCTAACAGACTTTGAAACAAAGTACTATCTGTTAAGTTATTACTGAAGTGGAGAAGCAGGGATCAGAAACTGATTATTAGTGATTCAATAGGCAAGTTAGATCAATGTATCAAGAAAATGAGCTGCTTGCTAGAAATAAGGAGCTGATTGATATCAGTTGTTCTGGACACAAAGCAGAGAGAGAGTTATTTGTGTAATAAGATAGGATTGATGGAGCACTCTAGAATTTACCTGGAGTTCTGTAAATCAGCAAGGTGAAGCAATTTATCCTACCAAGCTGAAAATAATGACTGTGCCAAAAAAAATCTTTTTTTATCCTTATTTTTACTCACTATTCACATATTTTTGAAGCTCTTGCATGCAAAGCACCACTCAGCATGCAGCGCCAAGATCCTTTGCCTCAGAAACAGGGCTCAGTGTAGAGCTGGGGATTTAGGATTAAAGACGAGAGAGGAGCAGGAAATTATGTGAAAGAAATCACACCACATAGACGAGGCTAAAGTCGGTCAGGAATAGAGTTTAGTTCGCTACAAAAATAGACTGGGGGGTGACTAGGGGGCTGAGTCAGTTAAGCGT
The DNA here is from genome assembly GCF_003265705.2 of Callorhinus ursinus. NCBI lineage: Eukaryota > Metazoa > Chordata > Mammalia > Carnivora > Otariidae > Callorhinus > Callorhinus ursinus. The sequence continues at coordinate 15,182,158 of NW_027397116.1, forward strand.
CTGCCTTCAGCTCAGATCAGGATCCCGGGGCCCTGGGATTGAGCCCCGCATCAGGCTCCCTGCTTAGCGAGGAGCCTACTTCTCCCTCTGCCCCTCCACCCCTGCCTCCCACCCCCAAGCCCACTTGTGCTCTCTCTCTAATGAATAAACAAAAATCTTTAAAAAAGTTTCTCCCTCTTTCTCTGTCCCTCTCCATCCTGGTGCTCTCCCTCCCTCTCTAAAATAAATAAACAAATCTTAGAAAAGAAAAAAAGACTGTAAGAGACTACTTTAAAAAAAAGAAAAAGAACAACCCTGGAACACTAGAGATGATCCTAGCTAAACGCTTTGAAACTTTTCCTCCAGTAAATCCCTCCAAGAGTTTCCTTAACATTTCTTTTCCCTATTTGCCACATAGTCCAAGTTTGGTGTTTGAATTCTCAGTATCACAACTAAACTACTTCATAGAGTGGCCTCAAAAGTCAAACCTCCCCATTCACAGAGCCCACAGCTCGAGCCTGCTACTTCCAAGCCTTTTTATAACTTTCCTGCCATAATCCCAGAGTAACCAGAGGACCTGGGTTTTTCCCTTCTCCAAATGACCTGCGCACCTCAGCTCTCCTTGCCCTTGTAGCCTGCAGAAGGTGGAGCAAGACAGAAAGTGGATTCACCAGTTGCTACTTACAAGAAACTGAGGTCCATTCACCAAGAAGCCATGTGGGACGAGAGACAGAACAGCTGATTTTAGAGCAGCCTTGAGGCTCAACCTCTGCCTCTTGTTCGCTTGGCATCCTCTCGTGTCTCTTCCCTGGCCAAGAAAACAAAAACAAAAAACAAAAACTAGAATCTTCCTTCCTCCCAGGGCGCTGAAGAGATTAAGTAAGATGATACAGGTAGAGCGCTTTTCACCCTTCCAAACAGTGCTCGACAAATGGTAGTGATGATGAGTTAATTTTAACTATTGACACCCGTGTCAAGGGGCCTAACCATAGTGTGAGGAAGAGGGAAGGGAAAAGATGAAGCCATCGGAGCCCCAAAGGTAGGCCTGTTCAGAGGGTTCTGATTTGGACTCACCCCCATTCAAATAGGGCAGGAGCTGCGTATGTATTCTCTCCCTAGATTCGAGTACATAGCCAGCGTTCAACTGTTGAATGTGTTAATTTGGAAAACCAGTGGTCTAATGAAAACAGAGCCCGAGGTGAAATTAAGGCCCCAGTCATAGATCTGATGCTAATATTCGAGCAAGGTATTTAACTCCATCTTGCCTTAGTTTATCTGCTGATGGGAATTAATAATGCTTGTCTCTGCTTTGCCCAGAGTCATAAGGAAAAATGAGAAACAAGCATACCTGCTGTAGTAGAAATGGAAACAAAGACATTCAAATTATATTTTATTTTCTTTCTATAAAAACATTATTCAGTAAAACAAGTATAAGAATACCCCTCATGGGTCTACTTTGGGAATTAGAAATAATACATGTATAACTGTTGCACAGTGACTGACATAAAATAAGAGTTGGATAAATTATAGCTATTTTTCTTACTACTATTACTGAGGGACCGGAAAGTCATTTCTGCCTCCTGCATGAGGAACAGGACAGCACAGCTGTGCACACAACATACAAGTTCCTCGAAATTAATAGAAAATGTTCACATCCCAACTTTCAGGAGTCCACTGTGTTCTTGTTTGCTCAATGAGTACACCATGTGCAATGGGAATGAGTCAGCTCTGTCCAACCTTCCTTAGGATGTTATAAAATGTGGCATAATGTTAATTAGCAGCAGTCAGTGCTCTTTAAGACTCACACTGGTGTGTTTCATCCCAAGCGCATTACAAAATAAATAGGATGTTCATTTTTATCACCACGCCTTCAGAGTCTTCAATGGTATAGGAGCCAGCTTGCCAGTAAGAAACTCCCAAAGCAAATGATACGAAGCTCTCTCTACAGGCTTATCATTTGGTCAACCTAAACATGCTACCACAAGTTTAGAGGATCTTTTTGAAAATTCCCCACCTTTGTTATATAAGTAGGTACTATGGTCTTTATTTTACAGCTTGAAAAACTGAGATGCCATGAAGTTAAGTGACTTTAACAGGGTCGATGATTAAGACAGAACTATAATCCAAGTTTCTTTCCACTACATGTTGTTAGTTTCACATATCTCCAATGCCCCAGGAAAATAAAATGCCTCTAAACCACCCACCATTTTTTTTTTAAAAATGACCACAAACAATGCATCCAGATGGATATAATACAACTGATTCTAGGAAGTTGATCCAATCTTACTGTTAGTAATATGTAAGATGAAAACAACTTGCCATCTCAGTAGAGTAACCTCCATCATCACTAAAGAACTAATCTGTCAGAAAATTGACCCCATCTAAGTATGAAGGCAATGGGAAGAGCTTCAGGTCAGACGTCTGGGTTCTAGGCTAATTCTGGCTCTAAATATCTGTGTGACTTTGGATAAAACTCTAGTCTCTAGAGTTCCAGTTTTATCATCTATAAAATAAGGGTGTTGGGTTAAATGTAGCCGGCAGCATGCTGAAGTTATCATATTTACTAATCAACAGTTGATCCATTGGAGGCATTCATCTCTTTAGCAATGGTTTATTAGCATAAACACTGAGCAGAAGGTAAGAGTGCTAAGACTAATAAGGTTTACAGTAATGTTTATACAATAAAATATGGAAACTATTCTCATGGGTAAGCTGCAATAAAATATGTGGTTGCACCAATAAGTGTTGCATAGCTTTATCGAAGTTAAAATTAAAGATTGTGACATCTATTCATAGGGCTAATTGAACTGTCCCATCACTGCAGTTTTCTTACTATAAGAATAACAAATTTCCCCTTTTGTGATTAGTGCATCCTGTGCGTCCTGGAAACTGAGAAGGAGCAGCCTCACTGAGATCATCCCATGTCTTGAAGACACTTCAGTTGTACAGGAAAAGCCAGCCAATCTGACCACTCACTTCAGGAAGACAGAGAATAGAGGAGGGACTGCCTTTCCTCATCTTCCACACACAGTCCTCAGAATGCATTTTTTATGACTACTTTTCCCTCTTAAAGACTTTACGTGAAATTTATTTAAACCTGGTTTTATCTGACCCCTGTTCCAAAATATTGCGGGTTTTTTTTCCTTTTGTAATTGCCATTTAAGGTAATCAAAAATTCCTTAAGAAAGAAATTTCAACTTTCTATAACTTTATAAATATGGAGCAAATATACCTGTTTATCTTGAATTTTGATGAATGTCCCTTTTAACACTTTACTTACCTCAGGAGAAAGGAGTTACCCGATTTCTCAGAAGTTCCTTGAGAAAGACCATTAAATGAAAAACAGATCCTTACTACTGCCCTAGAGAAAGAAAGATAATTTCAGAAGACTAGAAAAATAACCTTTTAGCTTTTGTCAAGAATTCGAAACAATTCATTATTTTACCACCACATACCATTTTGTATTCAACCTCAAATAGAGCAGAACAAATTTTCAGAATTCTAGACTACTAAGAATCTGAGAGGCAACTGTGGTGTTTTTCCCTCAAGATTGTTCAAAGTATGGGTTATTCCATAATATAGTAAGTATAATATCAAGGTTTTCTATGACCAGCCTAGTTTAAAAGACTCTGTCTCACTCTATAAATAAATAAACTTCTGCCTACCAGAACTGATTTAGTTATAAGGATCATGATAACCACCGAACACAGGGAAAATGTCTTCCATTAGAAATACTCTAACCTTCCCACACAGTAACATAAAGAATTTATACTGAAATAATAATTATACTAATAATTCTTTATAATATTTTTAACTTTTTCAGGAATATAAAAATCAAAAATGGCATTTTTAATTCATGCAGTTGTCTCCCTTTTGATATTGGTTTGCTAATCTCAGATGGCTTACACATAAAAAGTGAAGGTGCCTCAAGGCTGTATAAATATACTAGGTGATTCTATACACTCCCCAAGTCTAAGCTAACATATCTATGCAGATAACTCCTGAATCTACAATTCTACTCATCTCTACTTTTTCTTTGATCTGTCTTCTGAATTCCAGACCTATATTTTCAGTTGACATATCCAAATGACATTTCAAATTCAACAGCCATACCACCTAATCGTCCAAGAGAAACATTTTAGAGTTATTTCTTCCATACCCCAAGTAGTTCGTTGGTCACCAAATTTTTTTTTTTAAGATTTTATTTATTTATTTGTCAGAGAGCGAGAGAGTGTACAAGCAGGGGGAGCAGCAGAGGGAGAGGGAGAAACAGGCTCCCTGCTGAGCAGGGATCCCAATGAGGGGCTCGATCCCAGGACCCTGGGATCATGACCTGAGCCAAAGGCAGACGCTTAACCGACTGAGCCACCCAGGTGTCCCGGTCACCAAATTTTTAAAAGCATTCAAAACATTCAGGGGCACCTGGGTGCGTCAGTCAGTTAAGTGTCGGACTCTTGATTTCAGCTCAGGTCATGACCTCAGGGTCATTAGTTCAAGCCCTGCATGGGGCTTCATGCTGGGCGTGGAGCCTGCTAAGGTTCTCTCTCTCCCTCCCCACAGGCTTGCACACTCTCTCTCTCTCTCTCAAAAAAAAAATTAAAAACAAGATAAAAAATAAAAATGTTCAAACCAAAGCCTCTCAAACCAAATTATTATTGCAGTAAGCATAGGAGAGCGGTCCAGTATATGGATTTTTGATGTCAGACAGAGCTGCGTTTTAATCACCACTCTGCCACTGCTCAATCTCTGTAAAGCTCAGTTTTAACCAGACGTTGGGGATAAGAAAACTTATCCCATATGGTTGTGTGAGGTTTTATAAATGTAACACGTGCTAAGGAATTAGCATGATCCCCAGTTCAAAGTAAGATCATCATCTTCTCTCTCTTTCCTAGACTGTAGTAATAGACTACGAGTAGTCTTTCTACTTTCTCTCTTCTTTTATTTCCTCCTCCATACTCTACACTACTCCACAATGAAGACATAATTGCAGTATTCCTTTAGTTAAAAGCTTCCTGGTTACCAACTGAAAACACAACTTCATATTGGAGCAATAAATTTGTCATCACTACAATCTAATGGTCAACCTTGGCACTGCAAACAGTGATGAAATCTGATATGTATTATCTCTTGATGAGATAAAATATGAGGAACTCAACATTATATGTTTTATATCAGAGCGAAAGAAATGTTTCCCTGGAATCTACTCAAGCCTGAAGGTCTAATTTACACATTATAGGAAATACAGAGTAACAAGCTAAACAACAACAAATCAGACAAACTGAGAAGGTAGAACATGAATAATTGGGCTGGTCTATTTATCAAGTTAGTGACACAAAAAAATAAGAGGGAAAGAGGGGACTATTTAAAATTAAAAGAGGTCAGGGACCTGCAGATGTAATGATGGTCCTTGACTGCATTCTGGTTTTGACAAACCAGCTATAAAGACATTTGGGGGACAATTGGAAATTTTTAATATAGCCTGAATAATAGACAATGTTAAGTAATTATTGTTAACTATTAAGTATTTGATATTGTTATTTGTTTACATAGAAAATGTTATTTTTTAGAGATACAGACTAAATCATTTAGGCCTGGAATCATGATATTGGTAGTTTAAAGTACTTCAGTAATTAAAAACAGTAAAGTTTTAAAAACCCATGATTTTGAGTACATTACTATTGTTTCTACAACAGTATAAAAAATAGAAAATAGAAATAAAAATATAATGGAATAGAAATATAATGTCTAATAATATTAATATTATCATTTGAACATATAAGCCATATAAAAAGTTATTAGTGAGATGGCTAATTTTCTTTTTTTTCATGCTAAATTTTCAAAATCCAATGTATGTTTTATACATACAGCATGTCTCAGTTTGGGGTAGCCACATTTCAAGTGGCCAATAGCCATGTATAGCTATTGTCTTCAGGACTAGACTGTGTGGGACTATATAAGGCAAAGTTCAAATTCCTCTAGAATGGCATAAAATGCTCTTCTTAGTCTGCTCCTACACCATATTTCCAGCCCCATCTCCTGTCATTTATCCTATACTTCACTTCAGCCATTCCCTAACATGCCCGGCTCATTCACCCATAGACTTTTACATAGAACACATCTCTCTAGCAAAACTGAGCCCTCTGCTTTTCTTAGTCTGAACAACTTCAACTCATTTTACAACAAAGATGTTCCTTTTATTACATCTTATCATGGTACTTGCGATTTTTATAAGTACTTGTTACTTTCTGAATCTGGTTAAATAGTGAGCTTTTTAACAGGAGAAACTGCCATAATCATTCTTTTTAATTTAAATGCCATAATCATTTTTGTACTCCCAGCATGTTTGATGGAAGGGGGGGAGGGAGGAAGGAAGGAATGGTTGGAGGGAAGGAAGGAGGGAGACATAACTTCACACTGCAGGCTTTCCTTTTTATCAATAATCTGAGGCTTTTTGTTTTTTTCCAGCTCTTCATAATTTTATTCCTATCTTACGTAACCACAAAAACATAGGACACAAATACTTTTTAAATCAGAAATACCAGAATTAGGACATCAAAATAAAGCACTGGCACTTTGAATGCTGAGATGAGGATCAGAGTAGCTCTAAAGAGTAAATAATTTGTGTGTGGTGGGGGGGGGAGTAATCTTTTTCTTTTCTCTTTTTGTTTTGTTTTTTAGAATAAAATAATGACTAGCTGTGTGTTGTTTGTGGACTTGCGTAAGTCAATTAATTTAGGCCTCCGTATACTGTTTTATAAAATGAGGAGGTTGAATTTGGTGACCACTAAAATTCGTTCACCTTTAACACTTTATGGTTTTAGAGTTTCTCTACACCTATACATGAAACATTCATGACTTCGTAAAAAAAAATTCATTATACCACTTTATGGGTAAAGAGAGGGGGAATTGAGTGAAAGTGATGTTGCTTCCAGGGCCAGAACGAAAAAGCTGGGTTTGGGCTACAGAATTCCTTGCAACATTGCAGGTTGTTATCATGGTCTTTTCTCTCTAAGCCCACTCCCGGTTTTTGGCTAATATCTTCCACCCACTATATCATGAAACATTTCCATGGCACAATATGGCATCATTAATCTCTAAGACACCCAGCCAAGGTGAGACACTGGGTTTCTAAGACGAGACAGCAGAGACTTTTCGGTGTTCCCCAGGCCTTTATGAAACCAGATATCCAGTGAGCAGTGAATTAAGATATTTACTGTGAACGATAGGCAATTAAAGTTACTACAGAAACAGACTCACAAACACAGGGAATAAAACTGGTGGTTGCTTGAGGGAAGGGAGAGGGAGGATGGTACAAACTCCCAGTTATAAAATAAGTCACGGGGATGAAAGTACAGCATAGAGAACATAGGCAATAATATTGTAATAACATTGTACAGTGACAGATGGTGACTACGCTTATCATGGTAAGTGTTGAGTAATGTATAGAATTGTTGAAACAATATGTTGGACACGGAAAATATAACATTGTATGTCAGTTACACTTCAATAATAAAAAATTAATTAAAAGATGTTTTAGTAATACAAATAAAGTTACTGCAAAATAAGTTTGGTCACTGGATTTTTTGTTTGCTTTCTTTAAAGTTGTTTGTTTGTTGTTTTTATATGTCTCTATTTTGATCATGCTTCCTGAAAGCAGCCGCTACTTACACAAAATCTCTGTTCTAGTTAAGTGAGGAGGATTCAGGTAAAATCTTAACACTGGTATGATAGGTCTGCAGCGCAGTAAGATCTGTTCTGATAATATATATCTGTATTTGTAAGAATCCCTTGTTGAAAAAAGTCACTATTTTTTTTCTTTTAATGAGGAAAAAATGACTAGAGGCCAGAGCAGTGTTTCTCAATGTGTGGTTTGGGGTTTACCTACATAAGAATTGTTTGAGGAACTCAGTAAAAAAGGCAAATTCCTGAACCCTACTCCAGACCTGCTGAATCAGAATCCTTTGTGTGGGATCTGGAAATCCTGGTTTTTATCAGTTGCCCCAGATAATTCTAGGGCACTGGGCTAAAGATCAAGCAAAAGCAAAGGTTCCTATAGGAATTTCTGGAATGGGTGGTAAAAAAATAACTCTTGTGTTATTAGTTTTTGGTTTTTTGAATAAATTGGTTGCTCAAAGCTAACAAAAACAAATCAAAATAATTTTTCCTTTGTCCTTTGATTCAAGTACTCATGGGTCTTTGGCCTTGCCCTGGCCATATTACTGTAGTACAGTATCCTCAGTAAACAGAAAAATAAAAGACTAACAAGACACCAGCTACTCTATAAAATGGATCTTGTTCCCATAGTTCGTATATACAAGCTTTCTTTTTCATCCTTGGGAGGTGTTATTCCTAATACTTGCAAAACATTCAGTCTTGATCAATGTGCTGAAACCATAATTCATATTATTCCACTATGTTGAATCAGATTTCTGTGATGAATAAGCATGCTTTCAGAGAAGTGCCTATATTTTATCCAGTTTCTATCAAAAGACCATAACATAATAAAATAAAAAAAGACCATCAAATATCTTTATGTAACAATATAAATGTATTAATATATTTCTAGATATCTGGATACATATAGCATTACACAAATAGTCAACATATCTAGAGTTTTACTAAAAATGCCCATTTCCTAATCATGTTTTTAAGCCTTTTTATTTTATTTATTTATTTATTTTTTAATGAGTAGGCTCCACATCCAATGTGGAGCCCAACGCAGGGCTTGGGCTCATGACTCAAATTCAGAACTTTCCTTACACTCACACACGAGCACATTGCTTGCTTTGTGTCCTAGTCCTTGAGGAACTGGCAGTTTTCATCACTAATTTTAATTAATTTGATAATACCTTTAGTAAATTAAGGTGTTAGAACCTTCCCAATATGGGACGCCTGGGTGGCTCAGTCGTTAAGCGTCCACCTTCCGCTCAGGTCGTGGTCCCAGGGCCCTGGGATCGAGCCCCACATCGCGCTCCCTGCTCCGTGGGAAGCCTGCTTCTCCCTCTCCCACTCCCCCTGCCTGGGTTCCCTCTCTTGCTATGTCTCAGTCAAATAAATAAATAAAATCTTTAAAAAAAAAAAAAAAGAAAAGAAAAGAACCTTCCCAATAATATTTACATTTTAGTATCATTTCTCTACAGAATTATTAATTTTTGTTATTGGAGGGTGTCTTAATTTGGGTTCTCTTGGAAACAGACCCTGAGATAAGGATTTAAGTGCAAGTACTTGTTTTGGAGGTGACAGTAGGAAATCGTGGAGGAGCAAGGAAGACGTGTGGAAACAATAAAAGGATGACTTACCAGGCAATTTGCCTCTGTGGGTAAATACTGCAAAATCTCTGTGGGGAAGTTTGGGCACCAATGGAACACATACCTCAAAGTGGAACAGGATCTGGGATATTTTTACACTAACCACCACCTGAGGGCTACTCCCAAAGGGGTGTTAATTCTTTGACGCTGTTAGTCTGCCACACAACTGACAAAACTGATTCAGAGAAAGCCTCAGACAAGGAAATACGGGGGCGGGCAGTTGGAAGTTGGGCCAGTGTGCCCTGAAGTTGAAGGGCGAGGGGGATGGATGACACCATTGGCAATATTTGCTACAGAGAGAGAGCATAATTTGAAGACATTTTGAAAGAAAATTATTTTAGTCACTCATTATCCTACCTCTGACCCCACTTACATAAATGACTCCTAACATATCACTTTCTTTAGGTATACTTTAAAAAATTAAAGTCAAAATGTGCATATTGAATTTATATTCTAATTGTCACATAATAATCTATCATCTATTTTCATATGTCTTTCTGTTCAGAAATTTCAATGTAAAGGTGACATAATACTCTTTCCTACATGAATATTTTACTATTTATTTCTTCTGACACGTCTGCTCCCAGAACCCACTGGGAGCCAGGCACTGTGCTCAGGGGCTGAGGAGAGATATGGAAATGACTTTGAACATCTGGAAGAATGGACCACCATATACACAAATGTGTACGAAGTTCAGTGTTAGAAATATGTTCAACTGAAGGAGATCACCCAGAAGATGGTGGTTAACTGAAGGCCATCAGTGAAGGCCCAAACTGGGGAATGTCTTCTTTAGGTTTTTAAGGACACATGGATGAGTATGAAGCTGTGAGGGCACACCAGGCAGCAGAAAGAACCTGTGTAAAAGACTGCGGGGTGAGGACTCACTGCTGTTAGGGTGTGTGCAAATAAAGAGCATGAATAATTTATTTGACAGGTCTCCTCCTGTTGGATTTTTAAATTATCTTCCACACTTTGTTGTTCCAGATAATATTGCAATGAACATCTTGATGCTTCCAGGTTTTTGTTTTCCTTAGATTATATTTTAAATATGAACTTCTGAATTGGAATGATTAGGTCAGAAGAAATGCTCTCTTATCAGGAGATATGTCTTAACTGCAGTGTGGATATGGGAATTTTTATCTAATTTAAATTCAATTAGCCAACGTATAGTACATCATTAGTTTCGGATGTAGTGTTCAATAATTTATCAGTTGGGTATAACACCCAGGGCTCATCACATCACGTGCCCTCCTTAACGCCCATCACCCCCACCCACTTCCCCTCCATCAAGCCTCAGTTTGTTTCCTATAGTTGAGTCTCTCATGGTTTGTCTCCCTCTCTAATTCCTTCCCATTCAGTGTTCCCTCCTTTCCCCTATGATCCTCTGCACTGTTTCTTATATTCCACATATGAGTGAAACCATATGATAACTGTCTTTCTCTGGTTGACTTATTAGGGGAATTTTTAGCAAAATGATCCAGTGGCTTAAAGAATGTAACTCCAATGTAAGACAGAGCCTACAGAGGGGGATTCCTCCTTTCTTTCTCTTCTGTTTGGGCTCTGCCTTTTCCTGCAAGTTTCTACGTGCTTGGTGATTCTATTCTGGCTGAAGGCGGTAAACAGAGCAGAACACCAGAGTTAAGACAATAAATCATTTTGTGCTGTAATAGAGCTCTGTTTTAAATTGCTTCTTTTTCAAAGAAGAAAAATCACTATATAGACTAAATTGAGCTGGCAACTAGAAAACCAGTTGTTGCCTTTCGTAAAAAGAAAAAATTTTAAAAGGCTTTCCAGACTATTTCAATTATTTATATTTTTTCTTTTTTTTATTTTATTATGTTATATTAATCACCATACATTACATCATTAGTTTTGGATGTAGTGTTCCATGTTTCATTGTTTGCGTATAACACCCAGTGCTCCATGCAGAACATGCCCTCTTTAATACCCATCACCAGGCTAACCCATCCTCCCACCCCCCTCCCCTCTAGAACCCTCAGTTTGTTTCTCAGAGTCCATAGTCTCTCATGGTTTGTCTCTCCCTCCAGTTTCCCCCTCTTCATTTTTCCCTTCCTACTATCTTCTTTTTTTTAACATATATTATTTGTTTCAGAAGTACAAGTCTGTGATTCAACAGTCTTACACAATTCACAGCGCTCACCATAGCACATACCCTCTCCAATGTCTATCACCCAGCCACCCCATCCCTCCCACCCCCCAAAACTCCAGCAACCCTCAGTTTGCATTTTAACCAATATTTTTATGAAATAAGTTGCAAGGTTTTCTTTCTACTCATTAAATGTTCAAAGTAAAAGAAAGATGCTTAACAAGAGAAAGAAAAAAGCCTCCTAAACCCTTTATCAATAGTTTTTACACAAATACTGGAAAGCAGTTATGGAGAAAATTACTTTTTGAATTATACAACAAATCAGTGGGATGCCTGGGTGGCTCAGTCAGTTAAGCATCTGCCTTCAGCTCAGGTCATGATCCCAGGGTCCTGGTATCGAATCCCGTATCGGACTCCTTGCTCAGCGGGGAGCCTGCTTCTCCCTTTGCCGTTCCCCCTGCTTGTGCTCGCTCTCTCTCTCTGACAAATAAATAAATAAAGTCTTTAAAAAAATTTTTTTAAATAAATTATACAACAAGTCAGATATAAAATTTGTGTCAATATGTAAGAAGAAGAAGAATTTGAAGCAATATTCACCAAAATCATAGCATAAAGCTGTTACTGAAGTTTTAACTTAAATACTGAAAAAACATGGTATATTTACCCATACACTTATTTCCTTTACAGAATTCAAGACTCAATACTTGATTTAGTTTATTAGTCATACCACAGATACAAAAAAATAAAATCAAGTAAATAATCCTGATTCACACAATTCCTGGCTTTTGCACTCAGTAGTTTTGTTTACTTTTCCTGTTTTCAACTTTTCTGGATCAGTTGCATACATGAATCCTATTCCTTCAGATGAAATTGCTTCAGGCCATTTCCTAAATGAAATTATGTAATATCTCTCACTCCTTTGATTTTTTTTTACATCATTATTTCTTTCAAAGTAGAGTAAGAAAAATATGACGTAGAAAATGTTTCCACATAGGTTTATCTATCCCAGCTTCTATCTAGGGATGAAATTATCTTTTGGGCCATCTGCTCCTTACTTAAGCAGAGTTATTTTAAAGAGGGAATCAGAAGTGTTAACTTCTAAATCTCGCTCTCTCTCTCCCTTATTTTATTTAAATGTGCTCCTTGAGACAGAGAATCTCCATACTCACTCCTGGCTACCCAGACCTATGCTGGCAGCAGCCTATAACTTGCACATCTCAAACCCATGAAAATGACACAATTTGGGGTCCTCAAAATTGGTGCCACCATCTGATATCTAATTCTTACTAAGATGTTAAAGGTTATGGGGGCACTCAGCTGGCCCAGGGGAACATGCGCCTCTTGGTCTCAGGGTTGTGAATTCGAGCCCCACATTGGGTGTAGAGATTACTTAAAAAAATAAATAAATAAAATTAAAGGTTTTCAATGGTTTAATGTCATCAGTTTCTATATTAGGAAAACTATCCCATTTGGAATCAGTAGATACTCTCATAATCTTGCTCCACCACTCGTTCAGTTATCTGAACTTCCATTTTAACAGTGTAGTTTAGCATTATTTTTTAAAAGATTTTATTTATTTATTTGAGAGAGAGAGAACGAGAGAGAGCACATGAGAGGGGTTAGGGTCAGAGGGAGAAGCAGTCTCCCTGCCAAGCAGGAAGCCCGATGTGGGACTCGATCTCGGGACTCCAGGATCATGACCCGAGCCGAAGGCAGTCGCTTAACCAACTGAGCCACCCAGGTGCCCTAGTTTAACATTATTGAGCACCTAGTATGTGCCACTACTCTAGGTACTGGAGATACAAAAATAATTGGAAAGACCTGGTCAATGCTCTCAAGCAGTTTGCCAATAGTGAATGAAATATAAGAGTGAAAAAAGACCATTTCGATACAATGTGATATGTAGAGATATATTCTGCAGGGAGGGAATGGAACGCTAATGGTCTTTTGGAATTTTTTCTTTTTCCCCAAAATGTTAAGGTTTGGTAAACATCTCTCAGAAAAGACAAGTTCCCCTCTTGCTGGAACTGGAAAATCTTTTTACTTTTTCTCTTTAAATCTTATTTGTCCTAGTTTAAAGATAATAGGTGAAGCAATTAAAAAGAAAACAAAACACTAATCATCCTTAGGGATTTCACTGTTGATTTAGGAAAGATTTATAAGCCGTGTGTTAATAAAGTAATTGCTATTTTGGGTATACCTCGAAAGTAAGTGGATGAGATCTAATCTAACTATTAAAAACAAACAGGGGGACATCTGATCCCTCTCTTATTTACAGGTGAAAAAAATGGAGGTTGGAGATGTCAAGTGGTTTGTCCAAGGCCACACAGCAAGTGAGACTCAAAGAGGACCCAAAGCTAAGTCTCTCGACTTCCATTCGTTCTCTGTTCATTCCTTTAATGAACACTTACAGAGTATGACTACATACAAACTGGGCAAAGCACTGCAGAGAGTCCTCACATGCATGAGACAGGCTCTCTGCTCCTTCTCCTACTATTTAATGATGAATTCAACTGCATTTTATGACAGAGATGAAGAGTGAGTTTGGAGAGACCTTATTTATCTGAACAGATGAGAGGAACAAAATTTAAAAGTCTGAATTATTATTAAGTATGCAAGGTGACATGAGTTCTCAGAGTAATACAATTAATGAGCCATCAAATGTGGTAGAAGCTAATGAATATTTACACTCAAATCAGAATCATAGCCTGGTTGAGTGAGGATGGGTGACCTGAACTGTGCCTTTGATCTTAATCTCAGAGACAAAGAAGAGAGAAAAGCAGCAGCAGGGAAATAGCTTTCTAAATGAAAGATTAAAAAGAAAAGGCTAAGGTAGAAAAGTTGCTCCTGTTCACTGACAAAGGGGATGGGAGATTTATCTTATGGGCCCTCTCTGTCCAAGTCTTACCTCGTCAGAACCCAACTACAATGGAACTGTTTTAGAATTCCTACTGAAATCCCTTTATATTAAAAAAAAAAAAAAGTATATGGAGGGGTGCCTGGGTGGCTCAGTCAGTTGAGCATCTGACTCTTGATTTTGGCTCAGATCATGATCTCAGCGTCATGAAATCAAACCCCACATTGGGCTCTGCCCTGGGCATGGAACCTGCTCAGGATTCTTTCTCTGCCCCTCCCCCCAAACCCCCTCTTGCAGGTACGCTCTCACTCTCAAAAAAATTTTTAAAAAGTATATGGCAAGAAAAAGTGGTCTCTGTGAACATTTTATCATAGTGTTTATTGAACTGTTCCTGGATATGATTTGGTGGGTTTAACTGTCAGATACAACTGGTGTGAGTCTCAGTAATAACTACCTTTCAACTCTAAGAAACTGGATTCCAACCATAAATCCACACTGAAAGATGTGTTTGTTGCTCTTTGTACCTTTGGCTATAAGAATTCTTTTTTTTTTTATAATTTAAATTCCAGTTAGTTAACATACAGTGTAATATTAGTTTCAGATGCACAATTTAGTGATTCAACACATACAACACTCGGTGCTCATCACAAGTGTCCTCCTTAATCCCCATCACCTATTTCATCCATCCACCCACCTCCCCACTGATAACCATCAGTTTGTTCTCTATAGTTATGAGTCTGTTTCTTGGTTTTTCTCTGTCTTTTTTTCCCCTATGATCATTTGCTTTGTTTCTTAAATTCCACATATGAGTGATTCATACGGAATTTTCTTTCTCTGACTAACTTATTTTGCTTAGCATAATACCCTCTAGTTCTATCCACATTGTTGCCAGTAGCAAGATTTCATTCTTTTTATGGTTGAGTAATATTCCATTGTATATATATATATATATATATATATATATATACACCACAACTTCTTTATCCAGTCATCAGTCAATGGATATTTGGGCTCCTTCCATAATTTGTCTGTTGTAGATAAGGCTGCTATAAACATCAGGGTGCATGTATCCTTTCAAATTGGTATTTTCGTATCCTTGGGGTAAATACTTAGTAGTGCAATTGCTGGATCAGCTATTAGAATTCTTATAAGAACTTCCCCTCCTGTTGCTGTCCTTTGATATAGAGACTTGTACATGCCCGATTGCCTACTGGTTTCTACAGATCCCAGATACTATAAATTTAGGAGTTGCCATTTCTCATCCTTTTTGTACCTAAATCTCCTTTGAAGACTATGGTCATTTCACTGTTACACATTGTTAAATTTTGTTGTGATTAAATAGTCACCAGAAAAAGAAAATAAAATAAAACCACCCTCGTCAGAGTGAACACCGGTCAATGTCTCTAGTTCCCTTTAAACATAAAGGAAGTTCATGTTTGTTGTATACTATCCGCGACATGAGAAAACAGCCTAGGAGAGAAGTAAGGGCCACACATGTACGCAATTTTGTGTGAATTCCTCCTTTGCCAGGAAAAATATTAATATACCTATCTTGTTTTCTAAGGAACTTGTACCTGAAAGGGGAAATAAGCAAAATCTGACGTGATAGAAATGTTCAATGTTAATCCATCCATGATGCAAATGGAAAGAGCATGACAATATTAATTCCATTTTTTTAAAATGCCCTCTGGTTAATAATGCCTTCATTTTCTCAATGCACCACAGAAGAGAAAGAAGCGTTGTTGTCGGCCTCTTTGGGGAAGAAAAAATGTTGCCTGGAATAAAGCTGCAAGGAAACTCGTCCACAGCTGTAAGGATGTTTCTAGGGAGTATATGCCCAGAAACAGGTTTTCAAAACTGGGGTGTGGAGTTACAGGGTAGCCTACAAATGTCCAGTGCACTTTTCCAAGTTGCACCAAATTCAATGAATATATTTGGGCTATAAATCATACACAAAGAGTTATGGCAACATTTCAACTTTATCTTCACCCAAATCTCTGATGAAATCAAGAATTGGACAAGTGCACATTCTTTGTTTATCTATTTTTTGGGTTTGGAGGATTTTTGTTATTTTAATTTTTTGTTTAAACTGGTGCTTGGGAACCTCTTCTGAGTTCAGCAATCGGTCAAGCACTGGGCTATAAGAAGCTGACTTGGGCCGCCTTTCCTGACAAGTTTAGTTCTTCAGATTACATACATTCTGTGCACGCAAAAAAACCATCTGAGAAAGGGCACTAGGGGCTGAGCACAGAGCAGATTGGGTAAGTCACCAAAACGCAAGGTTAGGAGGCAGTGTAGTCAGGGGTGACTGACCTCTGCCGGACCTGGCCCTCCTCACGACCTTATGACAAGAGTACTGCAAAGAATTTGGGCTACGACAGAGCAGTCAGGCAAACCTCATTGCCTTCTTAAATATTCTACACGGTTGCAATATGTGGATGAGAAAGGAGCTCCCCTGACCCCCCAGGCCACTACAGGTGCTGTCCCTTGAACAGCAGTATAGCTCATGGGAAACGTCCCTCATACTAGCTTCATTTTCGTAAATTCAGCTTGGAATGTGTGACTCGTATAATGCAGCGAAGTCAGGCAGATGGATTCGAATTCTGAATTCAAGCTCATTCTCACCAGCCGTGCAACTTTAAGCGAGGTACTTGGACTCATGGAGTTTCCATTGTCTCATCTGCAGTTCAACTCATACCATTCAGTTCAATAAATACGGATGAAACACAGCATTCTGTGCTAAGCCTGGGGTAATATAAGGGGTAGAGTAGATATGGGCCAGCCTTGGCAAGTTGGGGACAGCCGTAGGAGCCAGGTAAGGAGGCTGCTGAATTCCCACGTGTTCCGAGGGCTCAAAGGCAAGTTGTCTGGGTCACACAACTTTCCAGGGCAGGGATAGTTTTGCTGCTTATAACCCATGGTGGGCCACGAGAGAGGACTCACGTGGCATTTTCCCAGCCCTTAGGAGAGACTGGTTGTTCTCCAGCTGCGGATGTCCCCGAGACAGCCCAGAGGAAACCTTGCCAGGGGCTCTTGCCAAGTTTGGAAAAGCTCAGATCTTGATTCCTCCTCTAGAAACCACAACACATTTCTCTTTTGAGTAGAAAAAAGGAGTAAGAAATAGGACCTGAGGGAGAGGGAACTTG
Organism: Callorhinus ursinus; assembly: GCF_003265705.2. NCBI lineage: Eukaryota > Metazoa > Chordata > Mammalia > Carnivora > Otariidae > Callorhinus > Callorhinus ursinus. The sequence goes on from NW_027397116.1 coordinate 15,199,555, forward strand.
ACAAGTAAACAGAGGGGATCTTCCCCTCTGGACGTTGAGGAAGGAAGTTTAGCAAATCATCCCAGAGAGAAAGAGAGAAGTAGAGAGGAGAACATACTGGCAGGCAAGGGCCCTGGGATTTTCTCTGACACTGGCCACTTATGGAACACTGAGTCACTGTCTTCTCATTTGTCCAAACATAGAATTGGGCCAGATTATTGCTCAGGTTCCTAAAAACCTTGACATGCCCCCAAACTGCACCATTGGCCAGCCTCCATGATCTCACAGCAGATGATGGTTCTAACATGGGATCTTGCCAAATGAAATAACAAGAAGGCCACACTGGAGGTCTGTTGGGTAGAAGATCATCACCAACCCTAGCAGAAATGAAGCCTGCTACACGCTGGAACAAGAAAACCCAGAGTTTTCTCCTGCTATGTCTTCCTAAAAATGCCTTCCTTTGGAATTAGCCCCACTTCCTTCCACCAGGTCTATCACAGGGATCTTGTAGTTTGTTTGGCTCTAGGGGAACAGACCTGAAGATATCTTGAGGAGTCTGTGAACCTAGCGCCCAATGTTCTCAGGGCAGTCTTGATGGGCTCATTCAGGACTCTGATGAGAGAAAGTCACATGAATAAATTACCCCTCCCCCCATGCAGACAGTATAGATTTTCGGGCTGGGGTGAGTGGGATTCTGGCAATATTTTCACTGTCCTTGTGGGTGTTATGTGACAACATGCCTTTTTAACTAAAGAGACCAAGGACCAAGGGTGAGGGAGGAGTTGCCCCATACATACTGAAAGCCCAATGATGACCACACATTTATCACGATGGGCAGGATTGAACCCCAGAGACCGGGAGTAAAATAAACAAGTAAGAGTCAGTTACCTGGGTTCAAATCCTAGTTTGGCCCCGGCAGGCTTGTGAACAAATAATTTTGACATCTTTAAAGTTTAGTCCCACTTCCTCTCAGGATTGTTGGGACCATAACTGTAACAATCATTAGGACTCTTCACAAATATTCTGAGGTGTTTTTTTCTTCTTTTCAGTCACATGTTAAGATTGTACTTCCCCTTTCTCTCCTCCTCCCCACAAAATATAAGATGTGGCCATGTGACTTGATTTGCTAATGGAGAGTGAGCAAAACCAGCACACGTCACCTCTGAGCAGAAGTTCAAGAGGCTGTAGACGATTCTTTGTGAGTTGCCATGCACGCTTGGTCTCTGCCTGGAGACCAGCAATGTTTCCATAGTGACTGTCAGCTGGAGTCCCAGAGTCCGCAGCTTGACCTACAATGGTCACGTAGCTTGACTTTGTTGCTTTTAGCCCCTGACATTTGGGGATAATGGCAATACCTGGATAATCTAACCAATGTATTCCTAACAGAGGCAATAATGATGAAAATTGGGTTTTGGGTTGTGAAAAAAATACGCAATGTTCTATGGCCTCCAAAGGGCCACAGTATATAAACAGGCATACAATATATCTGTGGTATTTAAATTTCATGAGGGAGAGAGGGTGGGTAGGCATTTCTAAAAAAATTTCTAAAAGGCCTCCTTAAGGGTGCAATAATGAAAAAAAAAGCTTGAGAAACACCAAAGTCTGTCCTGATTGATAGAGCAGCATAAGAATAGTAGATCGTTTCACTTTTCTTAAAAAAGACTTATTAGAGAGGGCACTATATAATATACCATATGTTTTATTTCTCCCATTTATTATCTTCCTACCTAGCTCCATGAAAGTCAAGAGTTTTCCCTACTTTGTTAATTACTAAATCCTTAGTGCCTAAGATAGCCTTAGCACATAGTAGGTGCCCATTAAAGCTTTGTTGAATCAATGAACAAATAATTGAGACAGAAATGACTCCAACCCTCTGAGCTTCCAAGCTTAATGGGAAGTTAGTCACATGCTGATGCCAACAGAGCAGTCCGTGGCTGAAGTACATGGGAGAGAAGATTTACCCACATCTGGGAAGGCAGAGAAGCCTCCTGGGAGGAAATAGTAGTGTGGCCTGAAAACTGAGAAGGTAGACAAACAAAAAGCAAAAAAACAAGGGTTGGGATGAAATTAATTCATCAAAAAGAGAAAAGACTATTTCAGGCCAAAGGAATAGTATAAAGATTGCTCAGTGGCAGCAGATGAGTTGAATTTCTTCGACAGAGATCTTTTATTTGGCCACAGGTCTCACATTTTAAAAAGCAGTATTTATATTAGAAAACTGTAAATCCAGTTTCTCTTTAAAAATGCAAGGGAAACCTAAATAAACCCTGATAACTGAAAGAGACCCAGGCACATTTAAGGCATTGAAAATGTGCTGTGGCTAAAACATAAACCAACCTGGACAGCGGAGCTGTGATAATGTCCAAATCTCGAAGACCTTTGAATGCCATCTTAAGGAGCTTGAGCTTTATCTTAAGAAAAACAAAGAGCCATTGAAGTGCTTTAAGCAAGTAAGTGACACACTTATGGTTGTGTTCAAGGAAGATCACTCTGGTGGAAGTATGAAGAATGGACTGAAGTTGCACAAGACCAGAGGTTAAGTGACCAATACAAAGATAATCGCAGGAATCCATGCAAGACAGGATATTGGCCTTGATGAGCAAGCAGTACTGATGCGAGAGATTCTAGAGGCATCCATTCTCCCCTTTATCATTTTTAACATCACCCTCATTTGTTTAGGGTGGCATTATGCCCCATAAGACACCTGCCCAGAGCCCTTTGCACAGCCTTGTCAATTTCCTAGACCAGTGTACTAGTCCTGGACTGTCTTCCTGCACATTGTTCATTAGGTAAGAAAAACAATTCTACTTTTTATCATTATGCATTCAATAGGGGCGCCTGGGTGGCTCAGATGGTTAAGCATCTGCCTTCTGCTCAGGTCATGATCCCAGAATCCTGGAACCAAGCCCCATATCGGGCTCCTTGCTCAGTGGGGAGTCTGCTTCTCCCTCTCCCTCTGCTGCTCCCCCTGCTTGTGCTCTCTCTCTCTCTCTCTCTTTCTGTCAAATAAATATATAAAATCTTTAAAAAGATATGCATTCAATAAAATGCATCTGTCAGGAGACAAAATTAATAGAATTTAGTAGAATAGGACATGTGCTTACTTTTTAGAGTAGTAAAGATTTAGTATGTGGAGTGCTAGCACTGTCCAAGATAGAGGCCGGCAGCTAATATTAATTCCCTCGCCCTTCTTTCTTCTTGTCCCTAATTAGGAGTAAGCATTTTTAAGTCAGAAACCAAAAATTCTCATCTTCCTTTCCCATGTATTTAGTAACTAGCATGTGAAAAGTATCTTACACATTGTACACAGCAAGCATTTGGTACTTGTGGCTGATCCACTAGGAGTTTTAATGAATGTTTAAACATTACTTAGGTATAGGGAAAGAAGTGTTCGTAGCAAATGTTTTCAGACAGACGCACATAAAAAATCACAAATAGATCATTCAGGTTGATGTTGCTACAGAAGATAATTGTACCGGGAGAGTCTTTATTCCATTTTATTTAGCTCCTCTGGCAATTTGATCAGTTTTGACTCAGTGAAAGTAGAAATAAACTTCCTTTTTGAAGATTTTATTTCGATTAGATAATACTGTGGGTAATCTCTGATAATTAAAGAGAATATCAAAAATAGGGAGCAAAAATGAGAAAAGCACTGAGAAATAGCAAAGTTAACAATAAATTATATGTTCTTTTCTTTCAATGCAGTAATTTCATGTGAAGAGGCATAAAGATTGTTTAGGTAAATTTGTGCTGATCTTTTTAATGCCTGCTGAAAATAAAGTGAAATTAAAGCAAAAATCAGTTAAAAGAAGCAATAAATATGATCTCAACTCTGTTGGGAAAACAATAATATATCTATGTGTATATTAAAGAAAGCCCTACAAGAGGAGACTGAAAGGAAATGCTAGGGAGTAAGGATCCATTATGATAGAATAGCATCATAGTTGTATGTGATTTAGAATATATTTCTAAATTTCTTGTGATAGCATGTACTACTTTTATAATCAAGAAAAAAGATACTTATTAGAAAGTTTTTTATACAACATTCCTTTGACTTGACAGAGTTATAAGTGGTTCTGTAACTGTCCTTGGAAAGTTGTTAGGGTGGCTCTTATCACTGTTGACATTGATCCCCTCTTCACAGGAATATGAAGAAGGGGAAAAAACAGAAGGTGGGGATGAGGTACCACCGTCAAGGGGACAAGAACAGAACCAAGAACAGAAAGCACCCAACAAGATTAACTTGAAAATGTGTATTAATAAATCAACAAATGCTTTGAGTTTGAACTCATAAAATTATTGTCATATACACAGATTCATTACACACAATAAAATAGAATTATAATGTAAACAAACATGTGATAAACAGAGTCTGTGTATTGTCTTTCCACACTAAATAGTACATGAATGCTCTTCAGTAACTGGCAAGATCTAGTCAAATATAAATAAATGGTACTAGAATGCCCTCAAACCGAAGTTCATTTATCTCAACTGGGTGAGCAATTCTGTTTAATAAAACTTCACCTTTTGCTGTTAGCTAATCATATATACCAGAGAAAAACACACTAAATGAAAAAATAAATGCACCTCTAAAAAGAAATGTGATCTTTCAAGCAGATCTGGTGAAATGTATTTCACTCGTGTATTTTTTTTTTTTGTCTTGAGGCACAAAGATTTGACAATTTATTATTTGTAAAGAATAAAACTACTCCTCCAGTGGAAAGAAACTCAATAAATATTAATTGATGAGCAAAATCTTGGGTTAAAAAAAAAGAGCTAAGTAAATTTTCTTTCCTTGGGTAATAAAATAAGAATAAAAGAGAGGACATTGTGTTAAGAACCCTTTGGAAGAAAGAATTAAGTTGGTTGGATTGGTCTGATGTGTTCTTTTAATAAGATTTTATTTATTCATTCATTTATTTATTTACTTATGAGAGAGAGACAGAGAGAGCAAGAGAGCACAAGCAGGGGGAGCAGCAGAGGGAGAGGGAGAAGCAGGCTCCTCACTGAGCAGGGAGCCCAGTGTGGGACTTGATCCAGGATTCTGGGATCATGACATGAGCCGCAGATGCTTAACCAACTGAGCCACCCAGGCATCCCTGGTCTGACATCTCCCAGAACTTTGATTTTTCACCTCTCCTTTCCCTAAAAAAGCCATGCTAGGGAAGTGAGCTAAGAAAGCCGACTGTTATGCATACGGCAATGGTGTGATGGCCTCACCGTGTGGAAAGCAGGAGCCTCAGAAGGTCAGGATAGTACCCAGGGGCTATGAAAGCAAAGCTGAAACCAAAAGTAGGGAAGTAGGGTGATCAAGTGAAAGGAGGATGCAAAGGATGCTGTCAAAAAGGCAGCATAAAATCAGATACTATCAAACTTTACCACAAGGAGAAGAAAGAAAAGGCCTATCTGGATGACAAATGCCAAACTGTAATATCCAAAAAGAAATGAGGAAGAGAGGAGTCATATGTTCTCATGTGAATATCTATACGGTTCCCAGATATGCTTAGTGTAAGCAGGACCATGTGATCCCTGAGTTCTTCCCTCTCTGCTGGGCAAAAAGGATGGAAGTCTTGTCTCCGATTTCCACCTGATTTCCCTTTCTGCAACAATAAAGCAGACTGTTTATATCCAGGAGGGGAAAAAAAATCCTAAATGTAAAAACAAGCCAGAAATGTAATTCTGGGGATTCAGCCATCTTGACTGCTAACAGAATAATTTTCTTGAACACCATGATGAAAAATGAGAGGTATAGAAATTGATACTTTAAACACTGAGACTGTAGCAAATCCTCTTCTTTGGTAGGAACTGTTTTTTAAAGCAGCGCTGATCTCATTTCGTTTTAGGTCATCCCAAAAACTTCCCCCTGAAAATGACTAAACTGTTGCTATCACCAAAATGGCTTTCATTCTGTGACATTATTTTGTTTCCACCTCAAACAGTGTACTGCAATTCATTTCTGGTACTAACCACCCCTCACGTTAAGGACTCGGTCCTCCACAAAATGGCTCCCACTTCAGATGCCAGTCACAGCTCCAGGGTCCCCCAGGCTATTTGAATTCCTGATTAACTGGCTACAAATCTGGGGACTCATGACCGCCTCAGGTTTGATAATTCAGTACAATGACTGACAGAATTCAGGAAAGTGCAATATTTACTATCACAGTTTCATTATGAAGGATATGGAGGACCAACCAAATGAAGAGACTTGTAGGGCGAGTTCTGGAAGGGTCCCAAATGCAAAGCTTCTGTGCCTTCTCCTCATTGAATCAGGGCACATCACCCTCAAGCATATCGATATGTTCACCAACGTGGAAGCTCCTAATGAATTAAATTTCAAGTGGCCACAACAAAAAGCACATGGCTGGGTGTATTGGGAAATGACCCTGGAAAGATGACTGAGGCCATACCATGGGTGGGGGTGGGAGAGGGCTCTAAATTCTGTGCCGAGGTCTTAAATATTATTCTTCAGACAATGGAGAGCCACTGAAAATTTTTGAAGAATACTTCACTGTGCATCAGTGCTTCCTCTTCTGTAGGTCTTTTGAGAGTTTGTAGACAAAAATAAACCAATTACATTATTGAAATAGTCCAGACAACAAATGACAAGGAACCATGGTACTGAACAGTGCAGGAATACCAGAAAAGAGAACCTACGAAATTCATGGACGTAGAGGCAGAAACAGGAGAAGTTGAAGATGATTCCCAGATGTCTAGCATGCCTTCCTAGGAATATGGTATCACTGAAAGAAATGAGGAACTGTCCTACTCTGCTCAGGCTGCTCTAGTAAAATACATTACACTGGATGGCTTAAACAACAGACATTTATTTCTCACAGTTATGGACACTGGGAAGTCCAGGATTAAGGTGCCAGCCAATTCCATTCCAATGAGGCCTGTCTTTCTGGCTTGCAAACAGGTGTCTTCTTGCTCTGTCCTCACATGGAAGGGAAAGAGAGGAAGCAAGCTCTCTCATTCAGGAACAAATAGCATCATTTCCCATATTCGAAAACCTGGCATTGAAATCACCCCAAGCATCCTTGACCATGATTCCCAAGGTATCCCTGACTTGATTCCTGCCTCTTTTTACAGCATTATTTGTCACTCTTTTTCACTCTTCTCCCTCAATCACATTGAGATACATATAATTCACAAATGGGTCACAGTATTTTAAGGTTCCCTGTTCTCACTCATGCTATTCCCTGTCTGGAATGCTCTTTTGATATCCAACTTTTTTTCCTCTTGATGATGCTCCTCTTCCAAGGTTCAGTTCCAGTTATCATCTCTTCGTAAAGCTCTGTGGGGACATATTTCACAGGCCACCCTGGGATGCCATTGTAAGATAGAGTGTGTCACTCATCCATTAGTTTGCCTCTTCCATAAGACTGTCAGTCCTTGACAGCAGGGATTCTGTTCGTTCAGCTCTCTACCTCTAACGCCTAATAGAATGTGGCATTTGACTACAGCTATTTTTTTTTTATTTCTTACGCGTGCTCAGTTAATTAACTGACTTCTCAATACTCAAACATTCATGAGTGATTAATGTGCAAAAAAAACCCTTGAATGTTCTGTTTTCCTTCCCCAATGTGCTGCACTTGTTATTTAAATGTCTATTTGAAAGGGTCAGTGTCTAGACTGGCCAAAGTAGGCAAAAACAAAAATTCTAACTGTATTTCCTTTCAAGAAACATAATCTATTTTTAAAACAACCTTGTGGACTGTCCCTGGAGAACATAGTGGAATAGAGCATCTTTTCATGAATCACCTCACTAGGCTGATTCTCTGTGAAGAACATGGAAGGTTTGTTTGCGGTGAAAATACTAGAAAATGAGAAACAGAAAAATCATATGGACATGGATAAATGAGCAAAGGATGATGAACACTAAAAGGGATAATTCAAGTTTGGCACAAAAACATAGATAAGCCATGTTTCTGAAAGAGAATAAATATGATCAAAGCAGCTAGATGGAAAGACGATTTGGGCAGAAAAATCTTGGAGACATAAAATTAGAAATTTCTTTTGTTCAGATTGTACTGTATTTTCTTTGAGATTGTAAGTTCCTAACCCCATGACTGTTTTTACTGAACACCCACAGTGAGTGAGCCTTTGTTCAGTGGGACCTAATAAAACACCAGTGTAAATCATTCAGCAAGCATGGCCAAAGGATCACTATACCAATAATTAATCAGGCTTTCTGTTCATTCTCCTTTCCAGGGGTTAAAAGTTGGAAGTATTATGTCTGATAAATTGAAATCTGCCATATATCTGCTAGGTCACAAAGCATGCATTATAAAATAAAAACATGCCAAAACAAAAACCACTGGCCACTTGCACTATTTCCTAAAGCATTTCAAACACATCCTATCTAAAAATAGATTTTTAAAACAAGCTGTTATCAATTTAGAAAAGAACACAAAGTTAAACTCTCTATAATCTTGAGCAGAATAAAGGGTTCATTAATTGTACAAACTGTAATTTAGCAAAACCTCATTGTGGCATCTTGCTCAACATCCTGAAAACAAAAAATCCTCAATACCTATTATAACAGCAGAATGAATAGCTTCAAAATGAGCTGATATACCAACAACCATATAAAAAAACTATATAAACAAAAGATTTGCTGGGGCTAATTGGAAATACTGATAAAAGGAATCTTGAGTGTGCCTGGGTGGCTCAGTCGTTAAGCATCTGCCTTCAGCTTAGGTCATGATCCCAGGGTCCTGGGATCGAGCCCTGCATCAGGCTCCCTGCTCTGCGGGGAGCCTGCTTCTCCCTCTCCCACTCCCCCTGCTTGTGTTCCCTCTCTCGCTATGTCTTTCTCTGTCAAATAAATAAATAAAATCTTTAAAAAAAGAGGGGAATCTTGAATAAGAACTATGAAATTGAGTGCTAAGAATTAAAAGAATGCTTATGATTTCTGAATTTGTTTGGGGATATGTGACAAATGAAGACATTCCGATACAACTTAATATTTTTGAGAATTTTTTTGTATGTTATAGAATATCATAATTCGGGATTTAATTCTTCAATCTAAAACCTAACGTTTTTTGAGCACCTACTCTATGTATCAGGAACTAGATGAATTAAAGCAAAAGACCTGTTGTGGAGGAGCTCACACTCTAGTAGTGGAAACTGACATGTAACTAATTATAAAACTGAGGATCAACTGCAATGATAAAAGTATTGGCCAGGAGAGGGACTCTCTCTCCTAGTTAGGTGGTCTAGAGAAGCTGATAACTCCTCCAGAAGGATGACTTTAGATAGAAAAGCAGGCAGGAGTCATTCCAAGAAGAGAGGAAAAAATGCTTTATCTCACAAACCAGGCGGCAGAGACTGTCTTTTCCTTCTTTATAAAACTCAGAGTGCATACAAAATTTTCAGTGATCTTGGTTAATTACCAAGATAGTTCTGCTTGATGAAATTAGGTAATTTGGTATTTGAAAAATTGGAGGCATCAGATGAAAAAGAAGTCCATGGGACAATAAGAAGGAAGGGAGGGAAAACTGAAAGGGAAGTCATCAAGGAGGGAGGAAAACCATGAGAGATTTTTTAAGATTTTATTTATTTGAGAGAAAGAGAGTGAGTGAGAGAGAGCACAAGCAAGGAGAGCGGCAGGCAGAGGGAGAAGCAGGCTCCCTGCTCAGCAGGGACTCCATCCCAGGACTCTGGGATCATGACCTGAGCAGAAGGCAGACGCTTAACCGACTGAGCCACCCAGGCACCTGAGACTCTTAACTCTAGGAAACAAACTGAGGGTTGCTGGAGGGGAAGGGGTTGGGAGGATGGGGTTAAAAAAAAAGAAGAAGAAGAAGAAGAAGAAGTAAAGTCTTCCAGGTGCCTGGGTGGCTCAATCGGTTAAGTATCGGACTCTCAAGCTCAGCTCAGGTCTTGATCCTGGGGTTGTGAGTTCAACCCCCACATTGGGTGTGAAGCCTACTTTAAAAAAAAAAGAGGTAAAATCTTCACAAAACTAAAAATAAATCATTAATATTGCTTAATAAGAAAAAAATAATCTATCAGAGGTAGCCATAGGATTGATAAATATAAGTCTGAAGCCAAACACTCTATTTCCAGGTTTACTGATTGCAGTGGCTCGTACCTCACAGTCACTAACTACCACCAGTACAATCGAACTCTGGGTCTCACGAACCCAGAATGTAGAAGGAAGTTTTTGTGGTGAATACTGAAAGGCTCTGGCTTGTACTGTCTATAAAAGAAGAAAAAATATAAGAAGGTTCAAAAGAATTTTAATCTTGAGTACAACTGAGAGATCTAAAGTTTTGTCACTGGAGAAAGGAATAAGAAAGACAAAGAACAAAATGAAAGAGAAATGGAAGTAAAGAAAATAAGAAGAGAGAAGGAGGAAGAAAGAAAAAAACATTGTGGGAAATATGAGAGAGCCACAGATATTCTATCACTAAGATCCAAATTTTCACCCACGTTCTACACTAGAATAATTTCTATATGATGTCATCATTAATCACTAAAGATTTGGAGAATAATTGCACGTCAAAATGCACAGAAATCCATACAAGTCTCACCTTACTTTTTAAAAAGTGGAATTATTCTCTTCTGTTATTTATGATTTGAGATGTAAGTTTGTTTTGATTTTCCAGTTTAATATGTGTATATGCTTCCTTGACATTAACTTCAACTGCCTCTAGAAGTCAGCTATTATTCTTAATTTCTAACACTCAGTATTCATCAGTCAGGTTAACAGGATGCTATTATCCAGGATGGCAGAAGGGAGCCAGGAGAGGTGGAGTCTCTGGGTCCCCATGGAAGTTGAGAAAAGGCTCAGGTTGTCCAAAAACATTAGGAATAGACCTTAGTCTGGGAGCTTTGGTAAAATTTACTTCAATATAATACCTGCCAGATCAGGTGCACTTTGTCCGCATTTGGTAGTACAGAAGAGTAATAGAGTTTTATTTTTTTGTTTTTTGTTTTGTGTGTGTGTGTGTGTGTGTGTGTGTGTTTTAGAGATCTTATTTATTTATTTATTTATTTATTTATTTATTTATTTATTTGAGAGAGAGAGAGAGCATGAGCAGGGGGAAAGGGCAGAGGGAGAGGGAGAAGCAGACTCCCCACTGAGGAAGGAGCCCAACATGGGTCTTAATCCCAGGGCCCTAAGATGGCGACCTGAGCCGAAGGCAGTCACTTAACTGACTGAGCCATCCAGGCACCCCTAGAGTAACAGAGTTTTAAAGCAGCAATTTTTGGGTCTGTGAAAATGTTGTATGACAGGTAGGCACAAAAATGGTGGGGGAGTGAGGGATGTCCAATGCCATTCAACAGCCGATCCACTTCTAATCTCTTCCCAAGCTGTTTTAATTGGGTCTTCATTGCTGTGAAAACAATCTGGCTCATATTTTAAGTAGAGATTGTCTATTTTTTTTTGTTTGATGTTTTTGAGAATGAAGGAGACTTTTCACTGTTTAAGTAACTATTATCATAAAATATGACTCTTTCCTTTGGATGTATTTTTTATTCTATAAACTGTGAAAATTATGTGAATTCAGGGTTATTTTTTTCCTCTCCATTGTTCTGAGCAAAGTAATAGACTGGGAGTAGGGTCTCTGTGTGGATCCATTCATCAGATGATAGTTTATAGAATGAAAAAGACTCTGATTTTTGGTTTATTACTTCAATTAAGTCATCCAGGTAATGAGAGTCAAAAAGAAAAATCTAGCTGTAGTCTATGTTCTTCATAGATCACTTTACCAAAACCAAATATCTTATAAATGGGGTCATCTTGCCCCAGAGATTTTTATGCATGCCATCCTTGAAGACACCTGCATGCCATTAAAGTATATATCTTAAATTTCCCAGTTATCATTCAACTCAATCAATAGTCCATCAAAAACTATTAAAACTATCGATTGATTCCCAGGCACTATTCTAAAATGATTTGCCAAGAGCCCATTATCTTAAAAGCATGTGAGGCGCTGATAATTCTGTGCTCCCTGATCAGTGTGCTCCTTATCAGACTGCCCTGCAACAGTGCAGTGATGACTGGGTACATTTCACGGCCTGGTGACAATGCCACTGGAACTTCTTAAAGCAGCAAGATGTTCCACAGCAGATGGGTTTGGACCAAGATAAGCCTAACATTTCTATGTCTTCTATAGATAGCTATGTTTGAACTAAGAAAGAGTGACATTCATTTTTGGACCTACACTTTCTTAGAGACTCAGAGAACTTGCATACTTTTAAAAGTCAGTGGGAATTTCCTACAGAGCAACTGGTCCATGAATCCTTGACTCAGAGCCACAGAACTGACAGAGATCCTACAGATCACTCCAGCAAGGGCTTTCCAACATTTTCTGATGCTCAAACCTCTTTCACTGTAATATGCTATCTTGAGAACGCCCTAGGATGCTAGGTCCTTGGAATGTGATCTAGAACAGGGGCAGACCTGGACAGGCACAACCCTGTGGTCCAGGGACTCTTCACCCCACAGAGAGAACAACTGAAAAAAGGTTAATACATTATTACCTAACTTTCTGATCTTTACCAATCTGAAAGATGAAAACTTAACCTCAGAAGTTTTAATTGACATTTCACTTATTATGAACAAAGTTCAACATACATGACTTTATTTTGAAAGTAAATCATTCATAAGCCCAGGACTGCTATTAGTTAATTTAGTCAACTCTAGAATACCTGAGATAATGGGTAGAGGTGGTTAAATTTTTTTTTTTTTGGAATTGTCAAAAATGGTATACAATGATTCAATGTTAACTTATTTCATTAAAAATTTACAATCGTACTTTTTTATCCAAAAATGTTTAAAAGAATGCAAAAAAAAAAAAATCTACGTTTAGGAGCACTAGAGATCACATAAAACGTTTAACCAAGAAAACTGGTCACAAGGTTCTGCTTTTTAATATATTACAACAGTACCTGAGTTAGGCAAAGGCATAGTTCAGAGCAAATGTTCTTTCTTCCCCTTTCCTCTCTTAAAGACCTAAATAAATGGAGAGATATACTGTGTCATGAATTGGAGAATTCTGTGCTTTTAAAATTAAAAATCAGATCTCTCCAAACTCCATACATTCAGTGCAATCCCAATAAAAATCCCAGCAGGAATTTTTTTTATGGAAAACAACAAATTGATTATAAAATTTATGAGGAAAGGCAAAAAATTTAGAATAGCCAAAATACTTTGTAAAAAGAAGACAAAATTAGGGCACCTGGATGGCTCAGTTGGTTAAGCGACTGCCTTCGGCTCAGGTCATGATCCTGGAGTCCCAGGACTGAGTTCCTCAACGGGCTCCCTGTTCAGCAGGGAATCTGTTTCTCCCTCTGACCCTCCCCCATCTCGTGCTCTCTCTGTCAAATAAATAAATAAAATCTTAAAAAAAAAGACAAAGTTGGAGAACCAATACTACCTGATTTGAAGACTTACTATAAAAACTACACTAATCAAGACAGTGTGGCATTGGTGAAAGGACATGTCATAGATTATTGGAAAAGAACTAGACCCACACATATGTGAGCAACAGATTTTCAAGAATGGTACAAAGGCAAGTTAATGGAAAAGATGTATATAGATACACACGCACATACACACACACACACACACACATATACCCACAGTGATGTGTTTACTAATAGTCTATGAAACTCACGCAAATAGTGTTCTTACCTTCTCTCACGTGGCCAGTTACATACATCCATGTCTCAGGCCTTTTCCAAAGAACTTATATGTCACTTGATCCCATTCTTTAGTAAGAAATTCATGTGAAATACTAAATAATTATATTTTTATATTTTATCTCCTCTAAAAAAGCTTTTATATAACCTAATGGAAATGAATAACAATAATAAAAATAATAGTCACCACCTATGGAGCAGCTATAATGTTTCAGACCCTTTATTAAGATCTTTATTATACATCATGTTTAATCCCCTAAACAATTTGAAGATTATTATTCCCTTTTTCCAGAGTAGAAAAAAGGTTCAGAAAGATGAAGCCACCCACAAGACTGGGAATTCATTCAGGGTAAAGACTGTGTCTGATGGAACTGGGTAGCCCCAGAATCAAGCACCAGGCCTGGCAAGCACTCAGTAAGTGTTGAGCACATGAATAAAACTCACCCCAAGTCACACATTGAGTAAATTGTGCCCCTGGAATTCAATTAGGCCCGTCATAGTACTGCTCCCATTTAAAGACACCCAATACCATTTAGAATAGAACCCAAACTCCCTACCTTGATCTACAAAAAACCCTTGGCAATCTGACACCTGCCTGCCCCTAGAGCGCATTTCATACCATCCCCCATTACTCATTGTCCAATTTCTGTTCCTCAACCACAGCAAGCTTAGGGCTTTGTCATTAATTGCTGCTTCTGCCTATATTAACCCTCACTCTTCTCCCTCATCTATCCGTGGTTCTATCCTTCTAGTCATTAGGACTTCAGTTTAAATGCCACCTCCTTCGGCTTTCCCTGACCTACCCCACCCCCCGCCAGCGTAAAATAACCACCCAGTGACTTCCTATTATTTAGAGTCCTGTTTTAATTTTTCTATATTACACTTCTCATGTTCCAACATTTTTCTTATTTGCTTACTAATATATTTACCGTCTTCCTCCTCTGCTAGAATATGCTATATGAACATTCAAGATTTATATTTTTCCACTTACACCTTCTAGATATAAAATAGCAACAAAAAATAAGGAAGTTTGATTATATTGTTTAGTATACTCCCAAACTGGGAGAGCAAGGACCCCATCTATCTTGTTCACCACAATCCCCACAAAATGGAAAGACTGTCACATAGTGGGAGCTCAGCTGATAGACTGAATAAATGATCAATGTTTCATTTCATGCTGTTTTCCTATGGTCCTGCCTATAGGCCCGAATTGAAGAAATAAATTGTGCCACAACCTGTTATTCCAGATCTCTCTGAAATATTCGAGTAATTCTCTGTGTTCTGATACTTCCTTTGTCCATATGGCACTCTGCCTCCCCAGTCTGGCAGCAGCCTCCTAGTAACTAAAGCAAGTTGTGGAAATTAACAGCTGTACCATTGATTCTGAGGCCATGCCAGGGGTATTCCCCAACAGGTGCCAAGTTTAAATATAGGCTGCAAAGAAATGCTCTATTGCTGGAGAAAAGTGGGATCCCAGACAACTGTACAGCATTGGGACTTCACAGGGCCCTGTGTCTCTTTAGGGACATTTATGTTTATATCACTAGGCATAACCAAAACCGTTTCTCTTTTGCAGACCATCACTTTGCTTCTTTTATCATAGTAGTAGGTAAAAGAAATTCCTTGGCATTCATGTAAATTGTATAGAACTACTCTATCCTTCTGCCCTGATTGACTTCAGAATCCCCCAGATGTCTTATTTCAACCCCCAAATCCGCATAGCTTATATATGACCATTCTGCTAATTTCCTAATTTCCTAGTCTTGCTAAGAATAGCTCACACACCAAAAAAAGTTCTTTCATCTGTTGCAAAGTTTCCACAAAATAGCCCCAGCTTCTCTAAGAGCTGCTGTTGACAAAACCCATGCTTCCTGCACTGCTTAGCGAAATGCTTATGGAATGTAAAATAAAATTTGAAGATGTTTCTCCACTTAAATTGTGAATATATTTTTTCCAGTGTTAGCCTGTATTCACCATTATTTGATGGTAAGTACTGCACTTTTCAATCTGATATTAACTTGAAAAGAGAAAGTCCATCTCAGTTCAACAAACTAGATGGTCAGTTCAGGCATGAAGGAATCACACTATCACACACAAAATTGCCAAGGAAATAGCTTCTTCAAGTTTCCTTAATAATACATTAGTCTTTTATAGTCTCAGAATTGAAGGTTGAGGAATAGCAATGGCATATGAACCTGGCAGCTTAAAAATGAACTTTGTTATTTAGTGACTTAGGTAAGTGACCTACTATAAGATAAAGTGAAAAAATCAGGATACAAAACTATCTAAGTATTTTCATTTAAAAAAAAAAAGAAAAAATGTGGTATTCTCTAGGTACTTGAATAATGCACTACTTTCATTTTATTTTTTCTACTTTTTTGTAATTGAAAGAATTCTACAGTGAATATGTGCTAGTTTACAATTTTCAATAGTATTTTTAAATGCTTTAAGTTCAGTGCTCACACGTTCTGTAAGTATTAACACCCTCATTGTACAAATAAAAAATTGCTCCTCCAGGAGAGGCGATTTGTCTCAAAGTTTGAACATTCTTTATTTATTATATTATATTTGCCAACTTTCCGGTTAATCCTCCTGCCAGCTCCACACTGACATGCCAGAGAAAGGAAGAGGGGTTAAGTAAAGGTTGAAGGAAGGAGAGAAATGAGGGAGTATACATGCGACATTCATAATTTTGACCAATTGTAGCTGAGTCAGTGATAAGTGCCCTTCACAGCCTGTTTAAGATCAGCAGTGTGAGGCAGGAACTGTCCTAGGGATCAGAAAGCTCCCAGCAGTTTGGTTTTGAGGATAAAGACTCCAGCCACCCGCTCTAACATTACAGAAAAGCAAAAAGAACATACGTCACTGGCTGCTAGCTTACCGACAGCAACCTACTATGATTCATTATTTTGGCAAGCGAATTAGAGATAGTAATGTTTTATTTAGAAGTTTTGTACAATTTAGCAATACGCAGAGGTCATGTCTCACAGGACTTCACCAGGGGGACATACACGTAGGTTTTGCAAATGTATCCAAGTCAGTAATGAATGATTCCTTTGATTTAAGCATAAAATAAAAAAATTATCAGCTTCCCTATTTTTTGTTGTTAGGTTTCATCTAGGAGCTGTGGCTGGAAAAATAGGAGCCGTAGCATGTTTATTAAACTGATTCATCTATTTATATATCATATCCCACTAATTGCAAAACATTTCTAAATATAAATGTCAGTTCTTAAAGGAAATTATGAAATTCTTTACCACTATCCTCCACATGGACTGGGAAAAAAACATGCAATAGCTACTGGCTTTGAGGAACAATAGCCTTTTTTTTTCTTCATTCTTCTTTCTCTGAGAAAAATACAGCTATATTAGGAATACACAGTGACATCAAAGTTTTGATCACCATGAAGTTCAGTAAGTATGTTATCTCATTTTAATAAGGATATCCTGTATCAGTCTTCCATAAAAATGTATGTGTGTATCTCTGTTTGTGTGTCTGTTGAGAGCCTGTTATATCAGTTTCACATGAATCTTACTTTTTTTACATTGCTGACCATAAAGAAAATACAAATGCTAAAAAAACCTATTGGATTTTGGGGCACCTGGGTGGCTCAGATGGTTAAGCGTCTGCCTTCGGCTTGGGTCATGATCCCGGGGTCCCGGGATCGAGTCTCACATCGGGCTCCCTGCTCCTTGGGAGCCTGCCTCTCCCTCTGCTTCTCTCTCTCTCTCTCTCTCTGTCTCTCATGAATGAATAAATAAAATATTAAAAAAAATATATTTAAAAAAAACCTATTGGATTTTTAAGGCAAAACTGCTAAATACTACAAATTTTCTTCAATCAGTAATTATATCATGAAACTTCACATAAATACTGTGATACTAATTCAAGGCACTTGATGATACTTTGTGGCTCTTTTATTAACATAACTATATATAATTTCTTTTTTCCTAAAAATAATCCAGTTTTATAAAAAATTCAAACAAGGCATAACATAAAGTAGAAAATTAAAGTCCCACCCTGCCAAATGACACTTGTCATTGACACTTTTATGCTCATTTTGAATAGCAAATCTCTTTGAGACCACAAAGCCAAATTTAGTTAAACCTGGCATTCTGAATGCCATCTCTATTTACTCAGCAGGTAGCCTGGAACACGTTGATAACAGGTCATTTGTTGGTTACATGAAGCTATGAATTCCTCATCAATTCATTCATTCAACAAATATTTATATTAAGTATTTGGAATCTCTCCCCAAGCTGTTTACTTACTGCTGCAATTTTATCATTAGAGATTCATTTGAGAGTACATAAGTAACTTTTGCCTAAAAATTAAGTTAATTTGTAACAATAACATTTATTCAATAATTATTGCACTAGGCTAAGCACTTTGCATATGGTATTTTATTTAATATTCACATTAACCCCATAGAGTAGGTACTATTTTTATTCTCATATTATAGCTGAGGAATCAAAGACCCAGAGAGGCAAAGTGACTTGCTCAAACCAAGGTCGCTGAGCTGTAAAACTGAAGGTCACTGAACTAAGATGAAAACCCCAGAACCACCACACTCCAAAGCCTGCCCTCTGAACCACAGTGCCATATTCCTCCACAGAGTAAGTTTTCTGTGGGGAGAGAATGCTACCAGTTATTAACATTTGAATGTAAATGAGTTGACTAGAGGGGGGCATGCAGTAATGTTCTACAGTGGCAGGGGGTAGGAGGGGACACAGCAAAGGATCAGCTGGAGAAAAATGATGGCATAGGACACCTTACTGGAAAAGAGACTCCAAGAGGAGGAAGGAAAAAGAGGTAAGAAATAATGCAAAGATTTAACCTATTTTACAATTATATCCATGTAGGGGCAAGTTGAATAACTCATTGGCTTCTGTGTGAAATTCTCCTCATCTAAAAATTATTCTTGTGAGTGGCATCACATTTTTCCCCCTACTTTATGCACAGTAACAGATTACTGAGTGGTCAAGACAATTATTAGTATGTTAATCAGGATAACAAAGATAATCTCATCAACCACATTTTCCTTAACTTTTCAAGTATTTTATAGTATAGTAAGCATCAATAATTTTGGAATATATTTTTTGTAGATACCAATAATTTTTTGTTCACAACTGTCTAGGCCAGATTATATGTTTCTGAAGAAAAAATAAAAGGGACAAATGTGAAAAATATTTCTGTCATATAAATTTTTAAAAAATCTAGATCTATTTTATCCAATGTAGTCATATGTGACTATCTAAATTAAAAGTAAATCAATTTAGAATTTCAATTCCACAGACACATTAGCCCTATTTCAAGTGGTCGTCAGCCATATGTGACTGGTGGCACCATATTGGAGAGCCCAGATATAGAACATTTCCATTATCATAGAAATTTCTATTGGATAGCACTGGTCTAGATGTAAAGCCACAGAGTAAGAGAGCATTGTATTTATACAGTTAATTAACCTGATGAGAGGAGCAAAATAATAAAATGAGACAGTTTAAGAATAAGAAAAGAGACTTGACAATCAAAATTTGTTAAGAAAAGAATAAGAAAGGCTAAATAGTTGACAGTCATTAGGTAATATTATTAAATTATAGTTTTAATACGTTATTAGTATGTACCTGTTATTAGCCATTATACCTACTATTTACTGGAGTTGAAAACTTGATGAAATCAGTAATATGCAAAGCAAAACAAAACAAAACAAAACAAAAACATTTCAAACTCCAGAAATCGTCTCAGTGGGTTAAGGAAGACAAAGAAGACCAAGTTGATTGTTAAAAGATGAGATCCAGGGGCGCCTGGGTGGCTCAGTCAGTTAAGCATCTGCAGCTCAGGTCATGATGTCAGGGTCCTGGGATGGAGCCCCGCGTTGCGCTCCCTGCTCAGCAGGAAGCCTACTTCTCCCCCTGCCTCTGACCCTCCCCCCTGCTCATGCTCACTCTCTCTCTCTCTCCCCAAAATAAGTAAATAAAATCTTTAAAAAAAAAGAGAGAGAGAGATGAGATCCAAAGGCTAGAATCAGAAAAGGAAAACTCCCATGAATGACAGTATGGAAAGGACTGGATGAATTAAAACAATCCCAATGATGTCATAATGAGAGAAATGAAAGAGGAAAATTTGCTACAAGGACATCGTGAAAAATAAATACAATTACATTTGGTAAGTGGGCTCCCAGTACAATGTGCTGCTGGTTACTTGATTTGTGTGATATATCATGAATAATGCAAATATATTATTAAAAGAAAGTTGCAGAGTATAAAATTTGCCTTATTCACTTTAGTACAACTACTACAAGGAAAGATTAGGGATAAAGAAAACACTGTTCCTGCCACCTAAGAACTTAAAATCTAGAGACAGACTTGTAACCACAAAGGCGCTTATTTACTGGGCACCTCCTTTGTCAGGCAGGAGGCTGTGTTCTTCACACCATTATGTGTCATCCTCACACTATCTCTACCCCCAGAGACTCAGAAACTCCTTGACTCACCAGTGCATTATGTTCTAGAGGCAAAAGTACAAAATGACTTTATTCAAGCCATCCCTGATGTCTTGTGGTGAGTTACTTCTGTTCTTACCTAGCTCTACCTATTTAATGAACTTGCAGAGGTGCCAGAAAGAGCAACCAAGAGTAACAAGAGTTATTATACCTATGAAAGTTCATAAGCTGAAAGGGTGCCAAAAGAGGAACTCTATTATTAATCCGTTTCACCAATGAGAAGGCTAAGACTCAAAGGGTTGACTTGCCTCACATCAAGCAACGCGCAAGTGGAAAAGCCAGGGGGAAGGCCTAGGTCTGCGTGGCTGCAAAACCCAATCCCATTCTATGCAGTTTGCCCTGTAGCCTCTCACCAACCATATCACGAGACAGAATGAATGAAGGCGGCCCTGTTGTCTAATGGAAAGAGCAAGTTTCGACACCCGTTTTAAGCTGGGTTCCTCCAGCAACAGATCCCAGGAGAAAGAATGTTGAGTGTTAGTGGTGTAATTTGGAAAGTGATTCCAGGAAGCTCTGCCGGTGCAGTGGGGAAATGAGATGGGGAGGGAAGGAGTCCATATAGCGTGCATTAAAGAGAAGATGAATTCTGTAAATGGGGAATAAATACCACTGGCCACCTCTGGGAAATGGAGGAGACCTGTCATCAGAGTTTTTTTTACCCAAAAGGGGAAGCTGAAACATTTAGTCTTCAAAGTCTCTCCTTTATTTGCTAGGTGCTACTCCCAGGGCCATTAACTCTCAAACCCCTTCTGGACTGCCCTAGGCATGGGCAAAAAAAAAAAAAAAAAAGCCCTCTGGCAGAGAGTCCCAGGTGCTTGAAGTCAGAAGCCTTTGACACAGAAGAGCTGGTAGAAATGAGAACAGTAAGTGCCAAGAGCTTATGGCATATGGCTGGGACACGGACCACATCTCTACAATCTCGGACAAAGATAAGCTTGACTTGTGACTCAGCTGCTGCATGCCTTATGACTTTGGGCAAACAAGGACCCCATCAAAGATTACACATTTTATTTGGTTGTTGTTACAGTTGCTATGTATCCATCTACACATTTTGGCAAGAATCCATGGGAGGTGATCTGTACCTCACATTTCATCACATCAGGAGGCTCACCGCATCCAAATGTTCCACATCAGTTACGCTAACTTCATCATTGGGTAAGATGTTTATGGATAGATCTCTCTGGCACTCAGATTCTTATTTTTGTCAAGAGGAATACAAATAGTCATATTGCTGGATTCCTATGAGAACGAAAGGACATAGTCAAAGCAGTTTGTGTGTTGATGTCCTTACTGTATTTGGAGTAAGGAATGTAAATCATAAATACAGTAAGTTACATTCATGAAAAGTATAATACATCTAGAATAAGTACAATGGGAGAAGAGAAGGAACTACAGATGAATGTATACTTGACAGCTTCCCAGAAGGACAGAATTTTTAAACTGAGTTTTAAGAACAGATGGAGAAGTGCCTTCGAGTGTGAGCACAAAGGAGAGCAAATACAAAGCACATGGTGCAAAGAGTAGCACGGATTGGGAAAGATAGGAAAGCCAAGGTAGGGCAACTGTGATGAGGAGAGACTGGGGGAGGATTTAGGTATCAAAATCCTTTGGATTTTGTGTTGTAGACCATCGGAAGCCATCCAAGGTGAGATTTTTAAGAATCACTTGGCTTGTGTTTCAAGAATATAATGATGCCAGAGATCTTTTACTTGCCCTTCAGGGTCCCCTCTCACCTTCCTCTACCCATTTCTCTGCCCCAAGAGGCCACTATGTTTGCACCACATCAACAGGTTTTCTTGGTTTCTCACTTCCATGTGGTTTTGACCAGTGAGGAGCCCCAACAGTATCAAAGAGAGGAGAGTGCAGTAAGAGTACTTCCCTCATCTTCCCTCCTGCAGGGTCACTTCAGGATGGCTCTGCCTCTCCGCCCAAGACAAGAAAGAGTTCCTCTGAGAATGTGTTCTCCACAAGACCCTCTCATTCTTGATTATAGGAAAGAATCCCTCCCTCTCAAGCCTAGACCTAAAGAATCCCTCCTGCTAGTGGCTCAAGGAATGCCAAAACTACAGCTTGGGTCTTGCTCATACCTCACCATACCCTTTATTAAGTTCTCCTTGAATCCTCTCATTTGAGTTGCCATATGTTTCCTGCTACATATATTAATAGCACCAAAAATTACTCCAGGAAACAAACCTCAAAATAAAAGTCTAGGATTGATTTGTTTATCCATTTGAGGATCTTAGCAGAATGAAGCTTAGATAATCTTACCAAGAGAGAACTTCTGTCCAGCCACAGTACCAGCAGAGAGAAAGGAGAACATGATAATACGTGTGACAGAAGAAGGAAGCTCTGATTACCAATCTGTGCTGTGTCCAGGTCCAGATGTAGGGACTGTGTCAACTCCTGTTCGTGTTCCTTTTTATTTCTTTTGCCTTTTTTCCCTTGCTGCCTTATATGAAGAAACCCAGTAATTACTAGTGTTTTAGTTCTGGACACAAGTATGACTGAATTGACATCACCCCATGATGATTCAGTAGCTGATGAGATTTTGTGTGTTCCCTGTTATGCAGACACAAACTTTTCCCACAAAAAGAAATGGATGCCAAGGGGCCAAAGGAATGATGGTACCAGATGTCGTATTTACTACTGCAGATCCAAGAGGCTCTTCCCAATGGGTTGTATCTTTTGTCTCCTTTGCCTTCAGGGCTGCAGTTCCATTCTCACACAGTCCTAGCAGGAAATTTGACAAAGGGATGAGAGTGAAATGAGGGCATGTAGTCTTCTGCTCCCATCCTGGGAGCTGTCTCTGGCTGGTTGCCTCTCATAACCAAAGGACACAGTTCCTGCCATGATGAGTGTTATAGACTGAAATGTGTCCCCACTCCACAAACTTGTATGTTGAAGCTCCTACTGTATCTGGAGTAAGGAAGTAATTAAGGTTAAATGCTGTCATAAGGGTAGAGTCCTGATCAATAGGATCAATGGCATTAGGACTTATAAAAAGAGATGTCAGAGAACCTGCTCTCTTGTGAGCACTCTCTCTCTCTCTCCATCTCTCTCTCCCCTTTCCATGTGAGGACACAGTAAGAAGGAGGCCATCTGCAAGCCAGGAAGAGAGATTTTACCAGAAACAAAATTGGCTGACACCTTGATCTCAGACATTCCAGCCTCTAGAACTGTGAGAAAATAAATTTCTCTTGTTTAAGCCACCCAGTCTATGGTATTTTGTTATGGCAGCCCAAGCTAAGACAGTAGGTCTTTCTATAGGACCCTCTTTTCAGGCTTTTGTAGCAATTCACTAACTTGTCACTTCAGACTTGCGGACAGTTAATAGCCCCACTGCTCCTCTTCATTTCCCTCATGTGTACACATTTTTATAAACAGCCCTTCTGTTTAGCCCTTCTTTTTTACCCTATTTTTAAGCATGCCATCTTCTTTCTATAAGGCCTTGACTGATTCAATAGCTCTAGATTTCATGTGAAAGATGAAATGAATAATGTGGGAAATTAAAGGCAGGGGGACTGGTTCGGGGTCCTTTCTCTTTTAATAAGTATTTCCTGAGCACCTGCCTTATGACAGGCACCATTCTACAGCAGGAAAGAAAAGAGACAAAGTCCCCAGGAGTTTCCATTTCAGTATGGGAGATAAATAGTAAACAAGTAAACAAATAAATGAGGTAATTTCAGGCTGTAACCTGAGCTTTTCCGGAAATACAGTGTGATGAGATGGAAATAAAAGGGTTGAACGTGCTTTTGCTAGGTTGATCAAAAAGGCCTTGGAGGAGATGAGAAGGTAAAATCAATAATACTGATGAATGATTACATAGGAAAAAGAAAAAAGAAAAAGGCATTTAAGATCATCCCAAGATTTCTATCTGAGTAACTAGGAGGAAATAGCACCACCTACATCCATAGCAGATGTGAAATGGGTCCGTGTTCTCCGGCAGGGATCGGCAAACTACAGATCATCCCTCCCCTCCTGTTGTAAACTAAACGCTGTTGGAACCCAGCCACACAGTGTCATTTATTTGTTGTCTGGGGTTGCTTTTGGCTTACAGGAATAGAGCTGTATAGTTTCAGCAGAGACTGTATGGCCTGCAAAGGCAAAAACATTATCTGGCTCTTTACGGTAAGTTTACTGACCCCTCCTCTGTGGCGTGTTGCCACAGCATCATGATATAAGGAACTGAGAGGTGGTCCATTTCCTCCAAGAATTTTCTGGTAGCTCCAGTGACCCTTCCCGTCCTTGACTGAACTGGAGGAAAAGTCACACGCCAGCTTCATCAGTACGTGGGAGTGGGATAATCCTACTTTCTCAGCCCTTGAATAAACTTGTCCAAGAACTCTGCTAGAAATGCCCCATCAGTGATGAAGAAACAAACAAAAGAAAGCTCCACCCCCTGGCTTGGGACGGAACTCGGAGTGACTTTCTGCATGACCAAGCCACCTCTAGTTCTCAGCTGTCTGCTATTTCTCACGTCCCCACTCCTACTTTCTATGTTGTACTGTTGGTTCTGGCTGAGAGTAACACCTAATCCACCCAACAACAACTACATCAGAGAAAATGACTGGGATCCGAGAATTCTCCCTGGCCTCCCACCTTGCAGCCTCTGAGGAAGGCTCTACCACTGTCTACAGGTTAAGACTCGAAGGAAGCTTTAGCCTCCAGAGAAGGAGCAATACTAGCCTAACAGGGGTCACAGCTGTGGCAAATCTGTTGATACAGTATGTCATCTACAAAGTAACCTGTTGCAGAGCTGAATTAACATTAGCCCCAAGGCTGGCTGATGTTTGAAATAATATATTTTATTTCAAAGTAAGATTGTGTCCACAAGATTATCTCTGTTGCTATTTTACCATGTGAATCTAATAAACAGCACAGGCCGCTCTACCATCATTTGCTTACCCCCCTTGTTACCATTTCTTTGTATCTACTTTTCTGTGTTACTATTTTTGGCCTTGCTTTTAGCCCCAGGATTGAGTCTGAGAGCAAGCAGATAGAACTCAAGAAAGATAGATGATGGTTTATATTTATTCTGCCAGGATAAAGACCAAAACAATTTTCTCCTGTCCAAAGAGCACTCAAAACTGGGTAACTAATTGCCAATTGTGAGCAACCATAAACACGTGACAAATTTGCAGGATTCTAGTTCATAGTGTAAACTCTAGCTTGGCTGATCATAAATTCTTAAGTTTTACAGTAAAACAGCTGTAGAGAGTGTCAGGTAAAAGCACACATGATTTGAGTATTAAAATGAACTTGAGCAGAGTGCCTGGGTGGCTCAGCTGGTTAAGCCTCGGTCTCTTAATTTCGGCTCAGGTCATGATCTCAAGGTTCTGAGATCGAGCCCTGCTTCAAGCTCAGCACTGGGTGTGGAGCCTGCTTCAGATGCTCTCTCTCCCTGCACTCCTTCCCCCTCTCTAAAGAAAATAAAAATTAAAAAAAAATAAATGAACTTGAGCTGTGGCCCTTACTCTGTGTCCCCACTGGACAAGTCTAGTGTACAGTTTCTTATTTGAAAAGTGCAGGGATTGCATTGATTCCACAGAGTAACTTCCAGTACTAAAAGTCTATGAATCTCTATCTGGTCTAGTTTAACCCCTTATTTTATAGATGTAGAAACTAGCACACACGAAGATGAACTCTAAGATCGCTCGTTAGTGGTATAGCTGAGTTTGGAATCAAAGTCTTTGATATTTTAAATTAAGTGTGTGTGTGTGTGTGTGCATGCATGTGTGTAGGTGTTCTGAAAAGTTCAAGATCATAAGAATGCAATACCCTTGGCACCAGGCCTACCTCTGTGAATTTCTGCCTCTTTCTGTTCTTAGAACAGAAGGGACCATAGAGATTGTTCAGGGGCGCGCTACTCAATGTATAAGCAAGAACTTGTAAGACACCCCAATGGAATACCAGAGCTGGGGGCACATCTCAGATCCTAGAATATCTGAGGGCCTGAATGCTGGTGGTATTTGTACTGACTTTCAAACCAAGTGGTATTTCTCAAATTTTCTTAGCAGTGAATGACTTACCAAAAAAGCTAGTGATTAAATGTCATTTGTTGGTTTTTTCTAATGAAAAATCATTTTCTAGGAATCACTAACTGCTTAGTATAATGACTTTATTGTGGCATTATTTTAATTTTACTATAGAAATTAGGATTATGCCAATTTCCTTTGCCTCAGAAGTCTTGGAATGGAAAATTCTGCTTGTGGAAGCACATGTTTGTTGGATAATTTTAAAACAAAATTGTACTTTTAAATAACATGGGTCTCCATCACTCGAGGCATTTCATCAAGAACATAACAACTTAGTAAATTTGTTGTTCTGAAATGCAAATGTACTTTTACCAATTTCATTCACTGACAAAGGAAATCTTGTAACCAAAAATATGAATCCAGCCTATTTATTCATGATACTTTGTTTGGCACTGTGCATAATTTAAATCAAAATGTCACTGCCCTGCCTTTCTTCTTACACTTATATTTAAAAGCTTCATGGTTCAATTACAGTAAGAGAATCTGAGAGTCTAAAGCAAATTTGTCTCTGGTTTGTTTTTCCACTTAATGAGGAAGTATACAGTTCTGATAATATAAAATGAATAGACATGAATAGACATTCCTCCAAAGAAGACATACAGATGGCAAACAGACATGTGAAAAGATGCTCAACATCACTCATCATCAGGGAAATGCAAATCAAAACCACAATGAGATATCACCTCACACCTGTCAGAATGGCTAAAATAGAAAACACAAGAAACAACAAGTGTTGGCGAGGAGGTGCAGAAAAGGGAATTTTCATGAGGGGAATGCAAACTGGTGCAGCCACTGTGGAAAAAAGTATGGAGGTTCCTCAAAAAATTAAAAATAGAACTACCCTATGGTCTAGTAATTCCACTACTGGGTATTTACCCAAAGAACAGGAAAACACTAATTCAAGTTCAATGTTTATAGCAGCATTATTTACAATAGCCAAATTATGGAAGCAGGCCAAGTGCCCATTGATAGATGAATGGATAAAGAAGAGGTGGTATACACACACACACACACACACACACACACACACACACACACACACACAGTGGAATATTACTCATCTGTAAAGAAGAATGAACTCTTGCCATTTGCAACATTGATGGATCTAGAGGGTATAATGCTAAGAGAAATAAGTCAGTCAGAGAAAGACAAATACCATATGATTTCACTCATATGTGGAATTTAAGAAACAAAGAAGATGAAAAAAGAAAAAAAAGAGACAAACAAAAAAGACTCAACTATAGAGAACAATATAGTGGTTACCAGAGGGAACGTAGGAGAGGGGTGGGGTGAAACAGGTGAAGGGGATTAAAAGCACACTTACCATGATGAGCACTGAATTATGTATAGAATTGCTGAATCACTATATTGTACACCTGAAACTACTATAACACTGTACATTAACTATACTGGAATTTTAAAAAACTAAAATTAAAAAGTAAAAGTTTATTCCATCAACTAAAGTCACTAAAAAAAAACACTGCCTTGGAAATAAATTAGATGTTCAGTAGAGGATTAATTAAACACACTGTGGCAATTTCATAAAATGGAAGACTATCCATTTAAAAATGTGTTTTAGAAAAAAATATATTTGTATAAACAAAACAGGTTATGAACTATTTGCATTCTATAGTCCCCATTTTCTAAGTCTGTGTATAAAATTTTAAAAGTGGATTACACCAGAAAATTCAAGTCAATTTTGAGCAAAATGTTTTGCTGAAAATTTTTTTAATATGATGCTATTTTTTTCTTTATCTGGAAAAATTCATTCCTAACATTCTCTCTCCCCATTTTATTTCCACCCACTCTACAAAAGCTACCACTTCCTTCATCCTCATCAGAATTGATAAGAATTTAAAACGGTATCATTCCGTTTCTTTTTACACTTAAATTTAAAAACTTCATCGTTCAATTACAGTAAGAGAATCTGAGAGTCTAAAGCGGATTTGTCTCTGGTTTGTTTTTCCACTTAATGAGGAAGTATACAGTTCTGATAATATAAAAATGATTCAATATGAACCAATTTTCAAAATACCATAAATCACAGATATTGCAACTTCAAAGTCAATGTTCCTTCCTTGTATAACTGGAAAAGAGGAAACCTTACACACACCCTGTCCTAATTCCTGACCCCTGGGGCTGTTTTGTACGAAAGAACCATAATTGCCTTGCCGGGGTTACAGAGAACGGTGTTGGGACATCCTGACCAGCTTAGAAAAAGCCATCAGGAAGGAAAGAAAAAGAAATACCAAAGCTTTGGCCTTGTCTTTGTGTCTCTACCAATAGAAGGCTTTGTGATGTGCCCTGGTTTCTTGTGTTAGGTGGGCCTTGGGAGAAAATCTGGGTTCAGGGAGGTAGAATAGGATGTAGAGTGACATTGAAATGCATCAGAATAATAAGTCCCTATGCGGATATTGTAGGATGCTGTGGGATGCCTGCCAGTTCTGCTCAGATCTACTCTGCTGGGCTTATTCATCCATTACCCGCTGCTGAGAATGCTGGTTCCCAATGGCTCCCACTGCCTCCCCTCCTCCAAGCCCTCTGCTGAGCAGAGTCAAGCCTGGGAGCTTGATCTGTTCTCTCCCCCTACAGAGCCTGCAGCCCCCATCTAACAAAAACTACAAAAAAAAAAAAAAAATAGCCCCCTTACCTCCTGGAAGGACCACTCTCCAGTGCAACTTCATGCTCCACAGCCCAGCCCCACCACCCCACTGTATCCCTGGATAGGGGTCAGGGCCAGACTTCACCTTGGATCCCATTTTTACCCAGCCCCATCCCTCTTCTGCCCTGCTTACTCAATTTCTGAGAGGTTTCTTCTCTGAAGAGCTAACCCTCAACAGATCACAGGAATCCCAGTCCTTGGCTCAAACTCTGCCTCTAGGGAGCCCAACATAAGACAGAGAGTTTGGGCTTGAAGAAATGATTTTATTTCCTGACCAAGTATCTGGATTCCTGCTGTAGATGATCAGCATGGACACAATGATTGGAGTTACTCATTTTAGGCTACTACCTGTTGAGGAGGTTGTTCCCCATGAGCCTTCAGGCTGGCCTGCACTATAGCTGGATTGCACTATATCCAAGAAGTAAGGTTGATCTTTGGGTCTGTGTGTCTGAGCATCCCCATGCCTGCAAAGGGCTGTGGATGCTGGTGATGAACACAAATCGCCCTTCTCTGTTGCACACTTGAAGGAATGCCAAAGGCCAGGCTGAAGAGTCCAGCATCATCATAGCCATCTAAAGTGAATAATTGCAATCACTGTCTCCGCCTGTCATTTACTGCAGGAATGGCTCCCAGGGCAAGATGAAACCTGTGGCAAGGGGCTGGGAGTTCTCAAAAGAAAAGGGGGACAAAGATTCTGTACAGTGTGGAATATTCCTCAACACCATGGACAGTCTGAACTCTACTCTTTTATTTATTCCTTCCCCCTCTCTGAAAAGCACTTCCTCCTTATTACAGCTTCTCTAAATCCTGAGCACACTTCACCTGATGTGTTCTATGTCCTCCATGCTCTACGTCATCCCAACACTCCTTGCCACAGAAATCTCTCGGCTCCCCCATTTTATACAACTCTTGCTGTCTATACCACCCTCTTAGCATATATTCTCATGCACTGTTCCTGATATCTTTATGTCCCTTCTCTCCAACTGATTTAAAAGTCCTTGAGGATAAGGACTATACCCTATACAGAATCTCCCTAGATGTTATGCACGTTACAGGATACTAAGTAAATATTTATTAATGACGTTCATTGCTGGGCCTGCAAAATGATATGTTTTTTTTTTTTTCAAAGGCTTTATTTATTTATTCATGAGAGACAGAATGAGAGAGAGAGGCAGAGGAAGAAGCAGGCTCCCTCCAGAGCAGGGAGCCCGACGTGGGATTCGATCCCAGGACTCTGGGATCATGACCTGAGCTGAAGGCAGACGCTTAACCGACTGAGCCGCCCAGGCACCCAATGATATGTTTTAATGTGGATAACAGGATTTTGTGAGATCTGCTAATTAAGATCTTCTCCTGCCCTAGGAGATTACCAAATGATTTCAGGGATTGAAGAGAAGTTTAATGTTTTGTTGAAAGCAGAGATAGTAAATTTCAGTTCAGAGGGCTCAGTTCTTACAAGTAGCCCCCTGCTCTGGCCCCAGGTGCAAGAGAGGATGATCTGGTTTGGCAGCCTTTATTCACAAAAGATATAAGAGGGAACTCTAAGACCCCAAAGCAGGGCTGTTGTGGGGGGCGGCGGGGGGGGCGGAATAGGAATGCAGAGTTTGTAAGGAGAGGACAGCCTCTTCCATTAACATCCTTTTTTGATTGGTTTCTGTCTCAAAAACTGTGCTCTAAATTCAAGAGACTTGTTTTTGAAGTTTTTGTGTAACCAAGAGTTGGTAACAATGGTACTTTGTTCCCATCCCAGTTGGATGTCCTCTGAAACACCAGAATGGCTAGTCTGCCCCAGTGCTATTAAAGCACAGGGAAGAACTAATACGGTAGAGAAGAGCCAAGTACTCTCTTGGAGGTACACGAGATACTAGTTAGTGTACTAGAGGTACGCGAGATACTAGCTGCCTATGCCTTTAGGCTCCAGAGTTAGGACCACAGAGGATAGACTCCAGCCTTGGTTGGCCAACAGAGTGCTGCCTGTTTCAGATGAATGTTTCGTGTAACTACCAACTAGACATCAACAAATGTGGCAGCCAGGCCCTGAAAGGGACAATTATTACCTAGAAAAGCTCCTTGGGATTGGGTCCCTTATCAGCAGGATGGGAAGGGGCCTTTGCCTTCCCACCCCAAGTGGGCAAATTGCAAAAGCAATTACAAGTAGTTTCCCCTTATCCATGGGGAATATGTTCCAAGACCCCCAGTGGATGCCTAAAACTGCAGATAGTACCAAACCCACTATATACTATGTTTTTTCCTATACATACATATATATGGTAAATTTTAATTTATAAATTAGGCACAGGAAGAAATTAACAACAGCAACTAATAATAAAATAGAACAATTATAACAATATGCTGTAATAAAAATTAAGTGAATGTGCTCTCTCTCTCTCTCTCTCTCTCTCAAAATATCTTTGGTACTCTACTCACCCTTCTTCTTGGGATGATGTGAGATGATCAACTCCCCATGTGATGAGATGAAGTGAGGTGAATGACATAGGTGCTGTGACGTAGCGTTAGGCTGCTCCTGACCTTCTGGCCGGATGTCAGGAGGATCACCTGCTTCTGGATCGCAGTTGACCCTGGGTAATGGAAACCACAGACGAGCAAAACAGTGGATAAGGGGAGACTACTGCATGAAACAGAAAGCAGACAAAAACCTCACCAAGTCACTGACGTGGGGCTGTCCCAGCATGTCCACCAGATACTCTTGCCCTTCTCCATCCCAACACTGGAGAAGCAAGCTTGGAAGAGGGCGGGGGGAGGTGGAGGGAACACTCTGACTTGAACATGAGATTGGAGTTTGAGGTTAAGATAATTAAAACATAATAATCAGGACTGGTTACATAATGTTCAGGGCGTGGTGCAAAATGAAAACATGAGGCTCCTCATCCTAGAAACAAGAAAATTCATCCTTGAAGATACTCAAATATAAAGCTTTTTCCTTTCATTCATGGTCTCTCAACATGTCAGCGAGGTTTTTTTATTCTTGCCCAATGTCACTCTCCCTCAGGCACAGGGATACACACAGGCCACATGTGGACCCTTGCAGGCTTCAGGGGCCCCAAGGGGGGACATGCTGGACTTGCACCGGACAGCTCCGATTCCCTTCCCACAAGCTGCTAGATCCCCAAAGATGTTGCAGCCTCGGCGCTAGGATGCACTAGGCCCCTGAATGAGGCGTGGTGAGAGGCTCCCTCCAGCTGTTTGCCCACCCAACACAGCATGGTGCTGCTAACCCAGGCAGGGACCACCCCAGCTGTGCCCATGCAGAGACTGTGGGGGTGCCGACTCCACAAGGCCCCCAGTGGGGACAGGGGGCAGCAGAAGTCACTGGGTGGAGGTAGGGAGGGGAGTGTATGCATGGGCCTGGGACCCTAAGGGGTAGAGGAGTGGTCAGCTATAAACCTGTCCCAGGGAAGTAGCAGAAGGAGATCCACGTGGGACTGAGGCTCCAAGCCCCCAGAGCCCGCTCCACTGCTCCATCAGACTTCATTTACAAAGCACAAGTCCAAAGAGAACATTGTTAAGAATTTCAAGATGGCAGCTGGAGAGTGTTAGGCTCCAAGCCCCGGGCCCTTGTGAGAATGTGGCCCTGGATGGCTTCACTGGGCCCTGCACACAGCCTGTGAAGCTGGCCTAGACGGTAATTGAAATAAGATTTTGTTAATTCTAAACCTGACGGAAAACGTACTGACTAGGCCTGAAATGTCGTTAAAGGAATCTGTTAGCCAGAAGGAAATGTTGGTTTAATGTTGGTAGCTTTGGGGGAAAAAAAATTCCTATTTATATGTCAAGGAGCTAAGACTCCTCAGGCACATCAGTGACACTCACATTTCCGCCCAGCAGATTTTAATGTGCAGTCATTCCATGCTTCCCCTTCCTTCACCTCCTTTCCCACCTTGTCGCCAAGCTCCGCTGTTTTCTCTTCTGAACTGTCTCTGTAGTTTTTTCTGCCCCACTGCTGCATGTTAGATTAGACTAGCCCTGGAACAGGCCACCAGATACCAGAACCTTCCCCAACCTGCCTACATTCCATTGCCAGACAGATCTGTGCCCCCGCAGTTAACTTCAGCTCCTGCCCCTGCCCCTTACTAGATTTTTTACTCTAATGAAGTTACTTAGCCTTTTTGTTCCTTATGTTACTCATCCTATAAGCTTGTTTAAGGATTAAATAAGGTAATGGGTATAGACTGTAATTTATCCTCCTCTTTGCAAATCTAGGCAGGTCAGGCTTCTCTCTGCCAGGCTATAAGGAATGGGTCATTCTATAATTTAGTATAATTCAGCAATTTTCCTAAAGTGCAGATTGCCTGGACCTAATAGATAGTTTCCCCAGCAGCACTGCCTGCTAAGATTCAGTCTCATCCCTCTTATATGGGAATATAATGTTTACCCATCAAGAAGGCTTTGGGCTGGGGCCCAGAAGTGCTGTAACAGGCCAGAGAAGGACCTTAAAAGGACAAGAACAGAGAAGCCCAAGAGATAGATAAAATCAGAACTGTACCCAATGAAAGACTTTCATAATGGCCAAGGACACATAAGGCAAGGCACAACTATTTTGTAGATATATATGATGTACTTTGTAATATAAAAAAAAAATCTGAGTGCAGTACAGACCTACTCTTATAAGATAGGTTTCCTCTTTTTGTTTCCTAAAGTGTCCAATAGAAAATTTTATTTAAAGGACATTCTTAACACATTCAAGCATGTACACCATGGACACTCAATAAATGTTAGAAGGCAGAATATTTTAACACATGAATTTGGAATCACAGACAGTTATTAAAAAACAACAACAAAAACCGGAAGTCACTAAATCGGTGCTCTTTTAAGAGTCTGAAGGACACTTGTGAAGTAGTTCAGGCCTGTCATTCTGTGGAAGTGGTTATAAGGGTCAGTGAGGATAAGTAACATGCCGAAACTACATAATGAGAGAAGCAGTTATAACCGAGTCTGCTGCCTACCGTGTATACCTTTTACTGGACATGGTACATGTTCATTACCCCCGAAGTGTGTCAGTTGATGCAGACACTACTTAACATGATTGTTGAATTTATACACTCATTTTATATATAGTTGACCCTTAAACAACACAGGGGTTAAGGGTGCCAACCTCACGTGCAGTCTAAAAGCCTAGGTGGCTCAGTCGGTTAAGCATCTGCTTTTGGCTCAAGTCACGATCCCAGGGTCCTGGGATGGAGCCCAGCATCGGGCTCTCTGCTCAGTGGGGAGCCTGCTTCTCCCTCTCCCACTCCCCCTCTCGCTGTCTCTCTCTGTCAAATAAATAAATAAAATCTTAAAAAAAAGTCCATGTATAAGTTTTGACTCCCCAAAAACTTCACTACTAATAGCCTACTACTGACCAGAGCCTTACTGATAATATAAACATTCAATTAACACATATTTTGTATGTTATATATATATATTATATACTGTCTTCTTATAATAAAGTAAGCTAGAGAAAAGAAAATATTATTAAGAAAATTATAAGGAAGAAAAAATATATTTACAGCACTGTACAGTATTTATTGAAAAAGTTTGCATGTAAGTGGACCCATGCAGTTCAAACCCTTGTTGTTCAAGGATCAACTGTATATCTCTTAGAGATGTGGATGTTTTTTATAATATATATATATATATATATATATACACACACACATAGTCTTCACATGTGTCCTTTATTTTTTTTTTTACATCATATATATCAATTGCAAAGAAATAAAAATGTTTTATCTCTGGGATACTTGGGTGGCACAACAGGTTAAGTGACTGAATCTTGATTTCAGCTCAGGTCATGATCTCAGGGTCATGAGATCGAGCCCCACATCAGGCTCCGTGCTCAGTGCAGAGTCTGCTTGAGATTCTCTCTCCCTCTGCTCCTCCTGCTCGTGCTCTCTCTCTCTCAAATAAATAAATAACTCTTCTTAAAAAATCTAAAAAAAATTCTATCTCGATATTGTAAGAATGCATATACTACATATACAATATATAGAATAATATAGATGTACCTGTTCATGAAATTCCTATGACTTCATTTACTTACAGCACTTCACAGGGCACCTTGCACATACGATATACTTGGTAAATTTAAGAAGTTCATACATTAAAGTTAACCCTCTTTCACAGATTTACTGCTTAGAGGAACACCAAAGAAGTAGCAGAGGTCTCTCCAGTGTCCACACAAGCCCCACCCCACCTCCATATGCCTGATAAAAAAATGGAAATCCAGGACCCCTGAATGGGGTCTGTCACTGTCATGTGGCTTGTGAGTGGTAGGACGAGAGCTAGAGCTACCGGTTTCCTCACCTGAAGCACAATTTACCATTTGGAACTTTTTACTCCAAAGATATCCTTGGTTATCTTTTCTTAGGAAAGCATTATCTTTCCCAACTAGATTGTAATCTCCCTGAGAGCAGAGATAAAGTCTTTTATCCTTTGTACACCTGCTTCCCCCAACAACACATCTACAATAATTTGCCGATGTTACTAATTAAGAAAGAGGGTAGGAGGCTTGGAGGACATGATGGTTTTAAAAAACTTCCATAAAAATATGGAGGCTAATTCTCTCCTTGAATACAGGCAGCCATAGTGACTCACTTCTAATGTTCTATGACCATAACAATAATGCAGCAGAAATGTGCCTTCTGAGGCTGGGTTAGGAAAGGGGATATGGCTTTTGCTTGGCTCTCACTCTCAAGACACATGCCTCACCAGTACGTAAGACCATAAATCTCATCTAAGGGTTGAGAAC
The DNA here is from genome assembly GCF_003265705.2 of Callorhinus ursinus. Classification (NCBI taxonomy): domain Eukaryota; kingdom Metazoa; phylum Chordata; class Mammalia; order Carnivora; family Otariidae; genus Callorhinus; species Callorhinus ursinus. The sequence continues at coordinate 15,235,140 of NW_027397116.1, forward strand.
ACCTCTAGAAAGGTTAATGGTACCATTACCCCCATTTGGAAATGAGGAAACTGAGCTATAGAAACAGTGAGCTCTCTAAGGTCACACAACAGATCAGGAATTGAATCCAGTTATAACTCACTCTTTATTACATATATACTTCTCTAATTTTGATCTCAAGCCACCCAATTAAGTTCTCTGATGCTCAGTCATTTGTAAAGTAAAGTGGTTATGAATAATCTGCCTGCATCTTGGGATTCTCGTAAAGACCAAAGACGAAAGTAGGCAAAGTTATGCATTATAAACTAATCTATATTTAGCACTTAGATTCAGCTAAATTTATAATCATGCTTGTAAAAAATGCTTTTGAATTAATAAATATGTAGTCTGTTATTATTTCTGACCTATTTCTTACAAAGCCCACAAAAACAAATTAATTTCAAAGATCTATGTGCTGTGTTTAAATGAATTTGGAGGAAAATGCTGTTTCTTGAAGCATTTTGAAAAAGCATCCTTAGTTTCTGATGAAGCCTTTAATTATTCAAACCCGCTATAAGCAAGAAATAACTCAGAACAGTAATTTCCAAAATTCCATCTTTGGAGACCTGGGAGTTCTTCCCCTGGAGCTGTTCTCTCTCTCTCCACATTGTACATCGACTGCAGGAGGAAATGGTAACACACGTGTATTTGTTTCTGGGGAGAGAGCCGATAGCTTTTATCAGAGTCTCAAGAATTCAAGACTCATCAAAGGTCCTAGAACATAAAAAGAAATGGAAGAGATGTGAAATGTCATCTTCTCCAATCATCCATCTGAAAATGGTGGACCACCTTCAGAAATAGTGTGTGCCCTCTCCCCAGACGGCCAGTCCCGTCCCTAGGGGCTTCAGACATGCCGAAAGAAATCCTTCTCCTGTATCTTTATGCACCCTTGGGCTGAAGTCCCTGCACCTTCCTGCAACAACACTTGGTCCATATTTTACCACTTGGCATTTACCACAAAGCCAAACTCTTGTCCTCATCTCACCTTTAAAATATTTGAAGGCGGGGAGCCTGGGTGGCTCAGTTGGTTACGCGACTGCCTTCGGCTCAGGTCATGATCCTGGAGTACTGGGATCGAGTCCCACATCAGGCTCCCTGCTCGGCGGGGAGTCTGCTTCTCCCTCTGACCCTCTTCCCTCTCGTGCTTTCTGGCTCTCATTCTCTCTCTCTCGAATAAATAAATAAAATCTTTAAAAAAAATATTTGAAGGCAAGTATCCTGTTCTCTCCTCTTCTTAATGCCTCTAACTTTCTCAAGAGGGGTCTCACAGGAGGACAACATATTCTGAGTATTACCAAGTCAACAAGGAGAAGACTATCCTCGTCGCCCCCATTGGCCCCATGCGTGTATTAATACAACCTCTAATTTAATTTGCTCTAACAAATCTATGGATATGAACATGGCATTCTAGCATTCTGGGTATTAAAATATGACATCTCCCCAAACTCCTCACTACCTAGATACTAAATAAATAAATAAGAAAATGAACAAAACTTAAAAGAGCTTGAGGATTTAGAGTCAGCAAAGAGGGCTCTAAGGAAATGGCCATTTTATTTTCACATCCCCCAAGTAAAAAAAAAAAAAAAAAAAGGAATAGATAGAAGGATAATTTGGAAGGCTGGAAGAAGAGAAGTGAATATTTGTATCGGAACCAAATAAGAAAAAAACGTCCCAGGACTCATTTAGACATTTCCTAATTTTTAAAAAGGAATTTCCACCTTTACCCCCCCCACACACACACATACTCCACACATACACATTCACCTTAACACCACCACCATCATTTCCGTAATAGAAAACAACACTGAAGAATTTAAATGTATCTGTTTTTGTGAGTTAAAACAATGTTTTAGCTGGGAAATAAGGAACAAAACACTGACACAGTTTGTGGACAACAAATAATAAAAATATTATGCCTTTTTAAAACTCTTAAATAGGGGCGCCTGGGTGGCTCAGTCGTTAAGCGTCTGCCTTCAGCTCAGGTCATGGTCCCAGGGTCCTGGGATCGAGCCCCGCATCGGGATCCTGCTCAGCGGGAAGCCTGCTTCTCCCTCACCCACTCCCCCTGCTTGTGTTCCCTCTCTCGCTGTGTCTCTCTCTCTGTCAAATAAATAAATAAAATCTTTAAAAAATAATAAAATAAAATTAAAAATAAAAAAACTCTTAAATAAAACTTCTGGCAATAAATAATACTGTCTCCTAGAAAAAAATTAAAAATTAGTACAGTCCCAAGGTTTCTTTCAAGTGCATCTCAATCAAACTGTTCTACCTTCTTTGTCCTTCTTAGGTGGACGTCCCCCCACCCCTGTCTTCCATTTCTCTGGCATTACAACAATTTAAGGACTATGTCAAGTTCGTGACCTCCTCCTGCTCCATGTAATTCTGTGTTCTGTGCTTTTACCCACAAGCAAAAACGGATTTGTGAGCATCGTTTGCCTTTGACATCATTTTACTAATAAATTAAATTGTTTAGTTGGCCCTGTTCCCAAAAGTATATTCCACACCAGAATCTCATTGTTATAGCTCAGGGACAGGGGGGTGTGGAGGATGTCACAGTGCTCTGTGGCTGTGGCCACCTATGACCCCAGCAAAGAGGTTGGTGGCACCAAGACATTTGCAGCGGCTGCCAACTGGCCACGAGTCCTGACAACCAACTCATATGATATAAGTTTTGTGCTTCTAATTTAATTTATTTTGAATATTGTCATGTGGTGAAAAATTCAAAAGATACAAAAGGACCCAGATTCCCCATCTTAGAAGTAACCAATGTTCTGTGCTTCCTCACAGATACATTTTGTGCATTTACAAGAGAATACATATTTTTTACACAAACAGTAGCATTGTGTACATAGTCTCTTGTACCTTCCTTTAATGCGTTTAACTGTTGGATATCTATGTCTTGAAATAGGAAAGCAGTAGAGGGTGGTATCCTGAAAACCATTTAGAGACAGTATTTGAAGGAGAAGGGGGTGCTCAGCTGTGTGAAATGCTTAAGTAAGATGAGGATTGAGAATTGACCACTGGGTTTGGCAAAAAAAAAAGAGGCCATTTATGACTTTGGCAAGAACTGTGACCAGGGAATGGTGGGGATGGTACCTAATGAAATGGACTCGAGAGAGAATGGAGGAAAGGAGGTATAGACAGCTCTGTGAGACAGATTTACTACTGACAATTCTTAAGAAATTTTGCTAAAAGGGAATAGAAAATGGTGGAGCTGTAGCTGGGTCATGAGAGGGATGCTTTGAAGATGGGAGAAACTATAGCTGTTTGTACAAAACGAGGAATGATCCTTTAGGGCAGGAAAATTTACTGATGGAGGCTAAAAAAGAAACAGTTATAGGAGCACTGTCCTTAAATAGGTGAGGGGTGAGGAGAAGGGATTCAGGACAACCTAAAGGAGGGCTGGCCTGTGGTGGGCATGCACCCTGCTCAGCCAGTGGGATGGGAGGGCAAGCAGGGTGTGTGGGCACAGGTGCAGGAAGATGGCAAGTATGGCCATGGGAGCATGTGAAGGTCTTCTGGCACTTAATGCTAAGGTCTCAGTTTAAAAAGCAGGGAGAGGGTGCCTCGGTGACTTAGTTGGTTAAATGGCTTCCTCCAGCTCAGGTCATGATCTCCAGGTCCTGGGATCGAGTCCCACATCAGGCTCCCTGCTTGGTGGGGAGTCTGCTTCTCCCTCTACCCCTACCCCCAGCTTGTGCTCTCTCTCTCACACTCTCTCTCCCATGAAAGAGAGCTCATGCTCTCTTTCTCCCTCGAATAAATAAATAAAATCTAAAAATAAACAAACAAAAAGCAGGGAGAAGGGGTAGTAGAGTGTTAGGGGAGAGTGTTCTTCTAGAGGAAGAGAACAACTAAACTGGCTAACTGGAAATCCTGAAGGCCCAACTGAAGTTAGTGGTTAAGTTTTGGTGAAGAATTTAAAGTGAGATCAGTCACTATGTTTGTGTGTTTTTCTCAACCATGTGAATATATATATTCAGGTGAAGAGTAAAATATAAGTAGGGGTTCATGTTCCAGGGGATGCATACAACAGTGTGGTAGGCAAAATAAGATGGCCCCCAAGATTCCCTGCCTCCTGTTGTATACCCTTTCCCTGTAGTATGGCAAGGCTTGTAGGTATGATAGGATATCGCTCCCAAGATTACATACATTATATAATCTTGGGAAGAGATTTTGCAGGTCCTTTATCAGTTGACTGAGAGTTCTTCCAAAGGGATTATCTTGGATGGGCCTAACTCTTCAATTAAGCCTTCAGAGAAAGGTTAGGTCTTCCCTGAGCAAGAGATGCTCTTCTGAGGCTTTGAAGAAGCAAACCATTTTATGAAGCAAACCATTATGCATGCTACAGCTACCAGAAATGAATTCTGTGTGCGTTTGGAAGAGGACTCCATGCCTCAGATGAGAACGCAGCCCAGCTGACATCTTGGCTGGTTGCGGCATCGTAAGACCCAAGGAATGGACTTGCCTAACGTGTGATTGGACTCCTGACCCTCAGAGATGGTGCAATACCAAAGAGGTGTTGTTTTGAGCCACTAAGTCTGTGATAATTTGTTATTACAGCATACAAATCTGAAACAGAGAGGGAAAGAGGCAAGGAAGTGAAGGGTATAGATGAAGACTGATTATAATGGATTACAGAAACTAAGCTGATTGAGGAGGGAAGTAAGAACATGAGGAAGGTAAGCATGAGCATCGGTATATTTAGTGTTTGAATATTAGCTGAGTGTCGAAAACGTGCTATGTGCCATGCTAAGGGAAAGCCTGCTAAACATGATATTGCAGCAACTCTTAAATGGCCCGAACAGCAGGCTCCACGTGGCTGTGATGTCCGGCAACCCAGTGTGGTTTGGAGCCGCAAAAGATGGGGGGAGGGGGGGAGTGTGGTTTCCCGAGAGACACAGGTCCCATCCCATGACACTGGCCAGAACGTTAACAGGTTTGCTGGGCCTCGTCGAAGGGCCCTCAACTCAGATCCTAGAGCCACAAGAAAGCCTAACTATTTGACTCGACGCTCCCACCCTGAGGACCAATTTGTATCAGCTCCCAGAGAGGAAGCATCCCTTGCAAAGGCCCTGAGGAAGGAGGTTGGAGGGCACTTGGAAAAAACTGCTGGAATGCAGAGACCCAGGGAAAGAGAGGTGTCAGAGCTGGAAAGGTAATCTACATATTTGGGGCAAAGCAGACTCCCCTACATCATAGGCTAGGACAGGGCAAGAATAGTGTTCTGAAACCCTTAATTAAGAGATGAGGCTTCAAAGTGATTTAAATGACACCAAATGCTAAAAAGTGCTCTCAAGTTGAAATGAATCACTGGCTCCATTGTGCACTTGTTCTTCCCCCCCTGAGCCGAGCTATTCCCACTGCAACTATCTTCAATAATCTTAAGTGGCGTCAGAATGTTCAAAACAAAATTATATTTAATTCAAACAGTAAAGCTAGCCCACTACAGCTCTTAGGAGAAAGAGTAGAGAGTGACAGATGGAAAAAAAAAAAAAAATCAGAGGCTGTCACAATACCAAGAGGTTAGAAATCGTTTGCTCAAATCTTTAGTTAATAAATGCATAATGAAGTTTCCGATCTTACCACTGCAATTGTTTGTGTCCTGTAATGTGGGATTTTGCTGTCATTTCATAATGTCATTTTATAACGGAAATGATGCAGAACAGGCAGGGTACTTTAGGAAATCGTATTTTCCTTAGTTGTACCAAAGTATCGTCTTTTGTTAAACTCTTGCTGTTGTCTTTCGAGAGCTATCCCTTGCACAAGTATAAAAAAGAGTCCATTTAGTGCTTGTTTCCTACCGTTGGCTGGTCTTCACTGTCTATAGAACACATGATTACAAGGGAACCAGCAAGAACAAAATAGGAAAGACATTCAAGTAAGAAAAAAAGTAATTGGGTAGCTGCAAGATGGGTCTGCTCTAAGGTATTGTTTCTAAGCAATCAAGAGAACTCAAGTAACTTATCAACACTAACATTAAGTACAATGATCATTTTGGAGGATTTTCTATGATACCTAACCTTTGTGTCTGTTGTTATCTTTAAACATTAACACAAGACTTAGAGGGAGGCTTTCTGACAAGGGCAATCCCAGCCTCATTCTCAAAGCATGTTCTTCTCTTGGCTTCCAAGACAGCCCCTCTCTGAAGTTTTCTCCTACTTCTCGGTCTCCTTTGCCAGCTTGTCTTTCCCTCCCAGACCCAAAAGGCCCAGACTTTCTGCCTACACTCTGTGCGGGGTTGAGCTTGTCTGGTCCTGCAGCTTCAATACGCACTTTATCTGGACAAAAGCCTCGAGCTCTGACCTCTCCTCTGAGCGCCAAACCAAATTGCCAGCATGGTTTTTTTTTAATTTAAATTAAATTTAACTTATGCTTCTGCTGATCTCTTTCCAAGACTTCCTCTTGCATTTAAAAGGAAATGCAAACATCTCGAGTGGCCTCCACTGTGCTCCCATCACCCCCCACCCCCCTCCCCTGTCCGCTCCCCACCCCCACCCCCACCCCCAGCCCCCAGCTGCACTGGCCTTCCTGCGTAGTTCCTGTCCCAGCCTAAGGAAGCACCACAGGCTGTGGCATTTCCTCACGCTGGGAAGTGCTTGTTGCTGATCTTCCCCAGGCTGGCGCCTCATTCCACCTCTCTGCTCAAGTATCCTTCTGCAAAGAGTCCCTGAACACCCCATCTAGAATAGATCCTCCTACTCACACCTACCCACACTCTCTCTTCCCTTGCTTTATTTCTCCACAAAACTTTGTACTACTTCAAAATATTTTCTTACTTGTTATCGTCTATCCACTATAATGTAAGCTCCCTGTGGCACTGACTTTGTATTATTCAGTGCAATATCTTCCAGGCCTAAAATAATACCTGACATAATAAGTATTTGTTATATAGCATTATTATTTTAGAGATAAGAAACTAAAGCTTGAGGTGTGTATTAGTTTTCTACTTCTGCTGTAACTAATTATCACAAACTTAGTAGCTTCACACAACAACATTTCTTGGCAGGGGTGTGTTCCTTCTGGAGGGAGGCTTCAAGGGAGGATCCATGGCCTCACCCTTTCCAGCCTCTAGAGCGGTTTGTATTCCTTGGCTCACAGCCCGATTCTCCATCTTCAAAGCTCATCATTCCAAAGTCCAGTTCTATTGACACATGTCCTTTTTCTGACCCTGAGTCCTCCTATGTATCCTCTTAAAAGGACTCTTGTGATAACATTGTGCCTCCCCGGATGATCCAGAATATTCTCTCCATCTCAAAGTTTTTAATTTAATTATATCGGTAGTGAAAAATCCCTTTTGCTATGTAAGGTAACATATTTACACATTCCAGGGATTAGAACATGGACAGCACGGGGGAAGCGGTGGGCATTTTTCTGTCTACCACGTGATGTTTAAGTAACTTTTTCAAGTTCAGTTACATAGCAAGTGGCAAAGCTGAGTTTTTAACTTAAGCTTTTTTGACTTCTATGGTCTGTGCTGTCTTTGAAGCCAAGACATACCACCAACCATCCAGTGCCGGCAAAGCCCGGAAGGAGGGCTCAGCCAGAAGTGGTTCCAAGACTCCAAGAAGGAAATCCCAGTATTGTAGTAATGGTGGCAACATCAGTGCTCTCTCAGGTTCTCTTCTCCATCAAGGTATCTTTACAATATGTAACAAGTCATTCCTATCACTCCAGAAGAGTTTAATGTAAAGAGTCTGTTCTAAATGTACAAGAGCTACACACTGATAAATATGTCGCAAGCTTTGCTGAAGAGAATTACTTGTACGATTCTGAACTATACTAAAGAATAATAATAATACTGATCAGACCTACCATTTTCTGAGCACTGTTATTTCCTAGATAACTTCACATGTTCATTATCTCCTTTAATTCTTACTACAACCACTAATGATAGGTATTATCATTTTTGTTGATAAAGAAATTGATGTTTATAGGTATGGAGTGAATTACCATACAGCTCCAAGTGTAAAGAGGGATTCAAAGACTCATTTGCCTGCCTCCAAAGTTCATACTCTTCCAAAAACCCAGATACCTTCAAGGGCAAAGGAGAGATTTCCTGCTGAGCTATCAATAGCCAGAGGGGAGAAATTGAAATGGAGGGCACTAGTAGATTTCTTTCTGGAATTTTTTCTTGGGAACTTCAAAGACTAGATAGTGGCTTGTGAGGATTTTAATTTAGAATCCTCTACCCCTTGTGAGTTAGCATAGTGCCCAGAGAATTATAAATACCTAATAAATACTGGTGAAGGTTACTGAATAAATTTAGATGCAAATTTGCAACCTTTTTCAGAGGATGAGCTATTGTTCATTTCTTCTATGAGATCACATGGAATTTAATTGGGAGAAGAGAATATAACCCCAGATAGTATGCTAATAGCAGGATTCCTAAACAGAACCGGGAAAGGATGCTCATCATTGCAGTGCTCCACGCCCTGATGGGAATGAGTTTTCAAAGAATGAGTCGGAGGGTGGTAACCACCAGTGTACATATCTACCAGGTAAAGCTTTGAAATCCTTTAACTCTTACCAGTTTATCCTCTGAACCTCTCCCCGCCCCTCTTTATTCATTTGTTTACGCACTGAGCTAGCATACACGGAACCCCTACAATGAGACTGCCTCTGTGCCGAATTATAGGGATATAAAGATAATTAGGAATCAGTCCCTGACCTAAAGAGGGTAAAAACAGTAATAGGAGAAAGAGATATAAAACAAGTGCACTAAAGTATTACAGGGGCTATATCCACTAACCACGTATAGTGAGAAGCTCAAAATGTGGATTGATAAATTTTCCCTAGTGAGAGGTAAATGTGGGATCAGGAAAAGCTTCAGACAAAGGAAACTTTTTTTTTAAGAAAGGGAGAAAGAGAGAGAGTAGAGCATGCAAGTGGGGGTGGGGGGCAGAGGGAGTGAGAGAGAGAGAATATTAAGCAGGCTCCACGCCCAGCACAGAGCCGTGCACGGGCTCAATCTCACGATCCTGAGATCACGACCTAAGATCATAACCTGAGCCAAAAATCAAGAGTCAGAAGCTTAACCAACTGAGCCACCCAGGCACCCCAGACAAAGGAAACTTTTAAGGAGTGTAGGTGCTCCTACATTTAGAGGAAAAGTTAGGACTTTCGTGAGGGAAAAGGATGTTTCTGGATAGAAGGAATAATGTGAGCAAAGATGCAGCGATATTGAGCCATTGTGTTTCATAGAAGCTAAAAACTAAAGGTTGGTTTAGTGGCTCCTTTTCATTGTGAAACTGGCCATCAGACAGAAACATAACTCAGTGTAACACAGCAAGTCCTTATGAGTGCCTTCGAGCCTGCCGTCTGCACTTGTCTGGACGTAGCTGCAGGCAGCTCTGCCAAATTCCCCAGGCTGTGCCTGCTTCTAGACCAGCACACAGCAGGATGTGCTGCAGCTGGACAGGGGGGTCCACTTCCTACACCAGGCCACGGAAGAGACGAAGCTCCCCACTCCTGCTTTTTTACCCTCCCAGGGCTTCCTCCACACCCCGCCTCCATTTCTTCTCCTCAGTGGGACCTTCCAAGCAGTGAATGTGTACCTAGCTGCCAGCTCTCATGTGAGCCAATAGAACTAATTGAAGAAGTGGTGGAAAAACAAGCAGAGATTTGATCCATCATTAAGCTAAAATAAAACAGAGAGTCTGGGAGTTTTGTGTATGTCTCTTTCCTGTGTTCAGAAACCCTAGAGATGAGAAAGTGAGGTAAGTAAGGGAAAAGTTTTAGTCCTTGAACCTTCCATACTTTTCCCCATCTTGTATTAATTTGTACCCATCACTTAATCTACACAATAGGGAAATCTCCTATGAAAGATCATGTTAGCAGATGATTAAAATTTTGACTTGATATACTTTTACATCTGCACTGCAAGCTTATCCAGGGATAAGTATCTTGGAAACACAGTATTTCCAAATCTAAATGTCAAGGCAAGTTCAAAAATAGCCCACTGGAGTGTTTCCCTTAAGCAAAGCAAATCCCCCTCCAAGTCCAACATGGGCAAAGTTTAAAACAAGGGTGGATAACTCTACAATAAAGTCCAAAATATTGGCAGGCCCATAAAAGATTTAGGACTGGTCACATATTATGAAAGACTATTTTTATCACTTTCCTCCCAGACAACGGGACTTGCTACATTTGCAAAGAGCTATCCTGGAGAGTCATCAAAAAGTAAATATCATGAGTAAAGACCTCCAAAAATAAAAGTATGGATTCAAAAATACTAATCTAAAAAGAAAGTATTTCACCACCACCCACATTTACAGTTTTCTTTTCTTTTTCAACTCTCAAACTTTTATATATCTCTAAGAATCATGTTTTCACTTCACCTTAGATATCATCAGCTCTGTCCCTTAGAGTCAGAAAGGATCCAAAGTATCACTTAATCCCATCCTTTCATTTCACACATGACCAACTTGACAAATTGTATGGAGCACCTGGTGCTACCTAAGAAGCAATGTACCAGGAGAGACACGAATATGAAAAATGCATGATTCCTCAAATCATTTAACAAAAACAATTTCACTTATGCCTTAAAGAAGTTTTCTGTTTATTTGAGGAGACTGATACTGCATACATGCAGAGAAGGATAATTGCAAAAAGATTAATTCAAACGAGGGGCAATCCATAGACAGAAGGAAGTTATTTGGGCTGGTGAAATGTTGGAAGTAAATAGGTTGTGAGCTAAATTTGAAGAAGGGATAGAGTTTCACTAGAAATAAGCACAGTAAAAAGTTGTTTTCCATAGATGGAAGTGTTGGTAAAGATTCATTAATAGTAAAAACCATGCGTGTCCCAGGAATTCTACAATGCAATTTGATAGAAGCAATGAGGAAAGTATCCAAAGTTGGAAAAGCACAGAATTAGGCTAGGTGGAGAAGTCTAATTGCTTTTTCACCATTTTTTACAACATTTTGTATTAAATAGAATTTTTGATTGGAAAAAGGAAAGGGAATAGGGATTATATATATAAAAGCACTGGAGTCAGAAACTGACTGAGTGGCCAAGGGTCCTACATCAAGATTAGGGCCTCCTAATGTTGAGAGTTTAGCAATAAGGATGCTTCTAGCTGCAAGAAGCAGAGGATCTCAATTTCAACAAATCAGTCAATTTAATATCTCATGTGAGAAAGAAGTCCAGAGGTAGGTTCTTCCAGGACTTGTTTCTCAAATTCGTCAGAAAACCTTGTTTTTTCCGTTTTTCTCTTTTGTGCCATCCTTGCTATGTGGGGGTTGGATCTCCCTTCATGTCATAAGGTGGCCTATGTGGCTCTTGCCATCACTGCATGTACCACAGCATCCAGTATAAGAAGAGAGATGATTTCATCCCTGGGCCTCCTTTTAAGAAGGAGAAGATCCATCCCCTGAGCTGTCCAGCTGTCTTCCCATTTGGCTTGACCTACATCATATAATCATTCCTAAACCAATCTCTGAAAGGGAATGGGATTGCCAAAAGCTACCAAGATTTTACCCTTGATCATAAAAGGGGGGGGGGGGAGTGAACATCTAAACAAAGTCAGGGCTTTGCTAGGAAGGAGAAAAAAGAGGTTGGCTTTTGAGCAAGCAACTCATACCCTAAGTGACCACAGCTATTCCCTAAACCCTGTTTTGCGGAACTGTTAAAGTAAAGGCCCTCCCTCCCCATTCAGAACAATGGCTCACGCACAAAGGCTGGAGAAGATGAAGGCCGGGGGGGTTCCTCCAGGCAACAGCAGGCCTCATATAATAAACAATGGTTTGGAGCTGGAGCCAGGGTGCCTTCACATCCTAGTCAAATCGCTAGGTGGTCAGGTGCATGAGGAGAGAAGCAGAAGGAGGAAGCAGTTCAAGGTGCCAAGAAAAGGTTGGAAGAATTTAAAGAAGACATTTGGAGAAAAAGTAGGATCTTCTCAGCCCTCTTGGTGTTGGGCAGGATTGCCCCATCACCTCATTAACCAGTCTTAAACACTCGGAGGGTAGGTCCTTTCCAACTGCGTGCCTCTTGCCCATAATATAATGCTCAATACATATATTTAAAGATGTCTCAAATTAATTTATTATTTTCTCCATGACTTTATTTCATACTATGATGTCAGAATTCTTAATACCTCAGTAAAGGTAATGTTTTGGTTAAGGTAACTGTTGCATCCTGCGTCAAGGGCATACAATCCGGGCACCCAAATCAATTTTCATAATCATCTGTTGCTACATTGTCATTTTAGTAAGGAAATGATGATGATGTTTTGTGAAACCACCTTTTTTTTCCCCACTGTTTTCTACCTTATGATGAGAGAGAACACAAAAACAGAATGAGTCACTCTTTCCCCACCGCTTCCCTTTCACTTTCCTTCCTGTTTTCCCATTGGAGGCTGCAGGTAAGGTCAGCGACGGACCTATTAGAATCTCAAATCACACATAAATAAAAGTATTGAGGAGATGTTTTGTCCTTCATTCAACAAATATTTATTCCAGACACTGTGCCAGAGAATAAAAACTCCACTAGAGAATGAAAATGCAAGCCATCTTCAAAGTGCCTTCATGGGGACACCTGGGTGGCTCAGTTGGTTAAGCAGCCGGTTCTTCATTTCATCTCAGGTCATGATCTCAGGGTCTTGGGATCAAGCCCTACGTTGGGCTCCGTGCTCAGCAGGGAGTCTGAGGATCCTCTCTCTCTCTCTCTCTCTCTCTCCCCTCCCCGCCCCTCCCATGACTCCCACTCCCTCTCTAAACTAAATAAATCTTTAAAAAAAAGTGGCTTCATGAAGAAGCCACGGAAAATTATATTTTTTAACAAAAAAGTAAACTCAATTTTTAAAGTTTTTTAATGTATGTTTTTTGTAATCATAAAACCAAAAAAGAGAACTAACTCTTTTCATAGCCTGAAGTTTTAGATCCTTGAGACTAATTCTTTCAGATTACAGTAACCCAAAGTGAGTCCCCAGGTTAGGGTCAGCCAGTATTAAGTTTTCACCAGTCTAAGACGCAATAAGAGAAATAAGTACAATGTAGTGAATTTGGTATACAACTTAAATCTACTCAATTTTTTGTGTGTGTCTGTCATTAACAAAACAAAAAACTGACAACCCTATGTTGGTGCCCCCTCATACGTTTTTGGTTTTTCACCCATGAAAGAAAACTTAAGTTCAATAAACTACTGGACTATAGTTGTCCTGTTTCACTAGACACTGAAAATAGCCAGAAAAAGGAAAATAAGCTAAGCAAAAACACAGGAAACACAAGAGAGAAATCAGAGAGTTAGAGGAAATTCCAGTGGTCTAGGAGAAAGTGTGGAGGTGGGAAAAGAACTAAATTTTACTAGCAAATATAGCATTTATTCCCCGCAAGTTTGGAATAATTTATTTTAAGAGAGACACAGTATATCTTTCTTTTAGATTTTTCATACCAAATGTCTAGGTCACACATCTGTATTTTTAGGAGACTCATTTTGGGGCCTGAAATACAAGTCGGAGGGATAAATTCCCTTTCTTTATGAGATGTGTCTTCTGTACAACTGGCTATCAGGGAAAGTTTTTTACCCTGTGAATCTTTATTCTCCCAATTTTTTAATGCTGAAAAACCTCCCCCAGTCGATGTGTTCACAAGTCTGACAAGGAAGGAATTGTTCTGGCCTGTGGAATGCAGCAGAATTGCAGGGTATTTGCTGGGAATTTCACCTTATAATTCACGTTTCCTTTGCGTGATTTTTTTCAGCATTGTTCTTGTTCTCCGTCCTACAGGCCATCTACTCGCAAGAGCTGGGTCCTCATTTGTTCCTTGAGTGGTTGTATTCTGCCAACCACAGGCACATAAACTCCTTGAGATCAGTTCTTTCGTCTTCTGTTCGTATCCTTGCCCGGCACCCAGGTCCACAGACTCATTCAAGTCTGTTTACCTTCTTCTTCCCACAGTGCGCAATAAAGAAAATGACCTTAGCTCCATAATCCTCATCCCTGATTTACAGACTGAGGTTAAACCATCAGTGGTTTCAATTTCAATCCTATCAATCAATTGTGTTTGGGCAGGATATCTCAAAGTTAAACATCATAAAACTAGATTTAATGGTAACTTATTGCTATATAAATGGATATATCCTTTTCATATTTCACTTTCCATTTATGCTGGATCATACTACAAATTAAGTCCGTCTGCCTCTAGCATCTGCATGGTATGTTTAGTTAGAGACAAGAAGAATAGAAATTAGAAGGGTAGATCTGAGGACAGGTTAGAAAATGACAAACAGATTTTCAAATTAGACTTTGCCTTTAAAGAACAGACATGTGTGCTTTGTAAAATCCATGAAACGTGTTTGTTTCCTTATAAATAATGAAAGAAGAGGATAAAATTTAAAGCTGCATATGTACGTTTTAGAAATGTTAATTTTTATCAGATAAGAAAATATTTTCAGAGTATATCATTATTTTATTTTCTTCTCAATAATTTTTTTATAAAGATTTATTTATTTTAGAGAGAGAGAGGGCAGGAGGGAGAAACAGAGGGAGAGAGAGAATCCTTTTTTTTTTTTTAAAGATTTTATTTTTTTATTTGACAAAGAGAGACAACAGTGAGAGAGGGAACACAAACAGAGGGAGTGGGAGAGGGAGAAGCAGGCTTCCTGCAGAGCAGGGAGCCCGATGAGGGGCTCGATCCCAGGACCCTGGGATCATGACCTGAGCCGAAGGCAGACGTTTAATGACTGAGCCACCCAGCCACCCCAGGAGAGAGAGAATCTTAAGCAGACTCTGCACCGAGCTTGGAGCCCCATGCTGGGCTGGATCCAATGACCCTGAGATCACGACCTGAGCCGAAACCAAGAGTCGGGCACTGAACCTACTGCACCACCCAGGCAACCCTCAATAATTATTTTTAACATACAAATAACTTATAAACCTATTTCACCATCAATGGTTTAAAAATTGCATAAGTATTTTTAGTAAAACACATAACCCTCTCCTTATTCCTATTCTGCTTTTTTTAATTGCCCTACCTAAAAATAACTACAATAATAGTTGTGTGTATTCTTTCCCTACAGGCTATATTTTAAGCAGCTAACAATGAACCCAAATTCTTAATAACTCAGAGCACATGTCAGAACGATACATAAATAAAGCATAGAGGCTTGCATTGAAAAAAATAGCAATATCACTACTTCTTAAGATTAGTAGTAACTACCATCTAGTGAGTACTTACCATATAGCAGGCACTATGCTAAAAATTTCACACATACACATTCATACGTACATAACAGACATATTTGTTTATTCTTCATAATGATACTACCTTTTGGTGCTTTTAATGTCCCCATATTAGAGACAAGGAAATGAGACTTACTGAATGGAGATACTTGGTTAGTAAGAGGCAAAGCAAGGAATGAAATCCAGGTCTGTCTAACTCTGAAATCCATAGGCAATTGCCTGGATAATTACAAAACACGGAGGCACATTGGAAGCCCTGTAACTCATAATCACTCAACTCAAATGGTACTCAACACTAACAGTCTTACTACAAATTCTCTGGTGAGAAGACACTCTCACTCTTTGCCAAGACCATTTCATACTTCCTCAATGCTTGGCACAGAGGAGCCTCTCTCAATAAATATATGTTTAATAATAATAGTAGTAGTGGTAATAGTGAACACTTAGATAACACCACACTCCAAGCACTTTTCTAAACTTCATATATTTTTTGTTGTCAATTTTAAGTTCAATTAATTAACATACAGTGTATTATTAGTTTCAGAGGTAGAGTTCAATGATTCATCAGTTGCATATAATACCCGGTGCTCATTACATCACGTGCCTCCTTAATGCCCATCACCTAGTTGTTTCATATATCTTAACTCATTTAAATCTCACAACAAACTTATGAGGCAGTTACTGTTGCTATCCCCATTTTACAGATGAAGAAACTGAGGCACAAATAGGTTAGAAAAAGTGTTTTGGGTCATACAAGTAGTAAGTGACAGAATAGACTTCAAGCCCAGGAAGTCTTATTCCATAGTCCCATAACCTATAGCCTAAATAAATAGATGAATGAATGAACCAGAATGATTTCTGTCAACATAAATCAAATTCTATCATTGCCTTGGTTTAAACCCCTTGGGGACTCCCCATTGGGTGTATAATTAAAATACTAACTTCTTCGCCCAGCCTGTAAAGTCTTGCATGATCTCCTACTTCATCTTTTGCCTCACATTTTATGCCCCTCACTCTCTTCAGTCAGATACAGCAGATTTCATTAAGGACTTTCTTTCCAACTCAGGCACTTCACACATGCTGTTTCTCCTCTCTGAAAGCTCTTCCCCATACTCTTAACTGGCTAATTCCTACTCATCATTCAAGACTCCACTGAAATGTAACTTCCTGTGAGAGGTTTCTCTAATATGTCAACATAACACAGATGTCCACTTTTGTTATATAATCCAATAGCATTCAAAACAATTTCAAGTTGTGTGTATGTGTGTGTGTATAGATCTGATTGTCTTTCTCTTTTGACAGCCTGTAAGTCTGATGAGGGCAGATACTATGATTCTTTTTTCTTTTTTTTTTTAAAGATTTTATTTATTCATTTGAGAGAGAGAGAGGGAGAGAAATCATGAGCAGGGGTAGAGGCAGAAGGAGAAGCAGACTCCCGCTGAGCCAGGAGACTGGTGTGGGGCTCTATCCCAGGACCCAGAGATCATGACCTGAGCTGAAGGCAGATGCTTAACCGAGACACCCAGGCGCCCCTGATTCTTTTTTTTCTATTAATGGCCTATACTAGGTACTTGATAAAGGTTGTTGGAAGTAAGAATGAGTTAATGAGTGAATGAATGAATGAACAGCGCAATCAAGAGCATTAGGCACAATGAAATCTCATAATATTGTATATGCATGTGTATGATTGCCGATTGCCAAATATATCTTGCCAAGCACTAACTTAAAAACCAAGACATGTGTTTGAGGAGCTATGATTGAATATGGTTATCTAGTCAAGGATATAATGAAAACAAAGGCAGATCTAACTCCTCTTTTCTAACTCATGATTCGAAATATGGTAACTATAGTTTTTATCTGTTAAACCTGTTTGGTAACAGCATGCTCCCTCTTCTTTGAGGAAGATCACCTGCATATGGCAACACTGCCACAGGTGGGAGCAAAGAACCATGTGAAACCAATCAGGGTCTCCCATACCTCTAGCAACAGTAATTCACTCAGAGATGAGCACAAGGTCCCCCATGGGCCAATCAGAGTCCTCCATGTGCCTGTTAAGTTGTTCAAATAAGGTGCGTTTCCTCTTTGTCTTTGGAGTCACAGATCTGGGAAGATTTAAATATAATGTTGCTTAACTGTCATCTTCCCAAGTCACATGGTGGAAACCTTTCTATATTACAAGAAAAAGAGGCCAAGGTGCTAACATAAACAGAAATAAACAGCGATAAGAAACAGAGAGAGAAACTGCTAGCAACATTTAAACCCTTGTGCCCAACTGTATCTCAAGTTAGCTATATCCCAGACTTCCAGGTATGTGAGCAAACAAATATTTTTCTTTTATGAAGTTGATTTGAGAAGTCCTTTCTATTCTTTGCAGCCATGTGCCCTGATTCACACAAATTCCCAACCAACAAAATTTCTAATACTTGAAAACCTAAGGCCTTACAGAGACCTGTCTCAAGATTTGCAGATAACTTAAAGGTTATTGCTTTGGCTCAGGTTTATGGTGAGCTTACATGCAGTGTATAAAAACAGAAAATACCGCCCCAATCATAAAATAATACGAGGCCACAGAAAGGCAAAGAAAGTAGAATATCCCCGGGGAAGGAAGCAAGAAGGAAGAAAGTACCCCTTCCAGAGAAGAGCTTCTGTCCCCCTCTCCACTGAGGGCTGTTGCTATTATGGGTAAGGATCCTGGGAAAACACTAATCGCCTTTCCTGTAATCAGGCCTGGCTTCCTCAAGAGAAGTGTGACTACAGAGGCTGCTATCTGTTTCAACCTAAATCTGGTCACAAACTTCAAGAACACTTAATCCTACCATCATCTGACTCTTCAGTGCTCTTGTAACAGTTGAAATTTCACATCCATTTGTGTGATGGAATCAACTTGGGAATTACACACCAATATTTTTATTCTTGTTGTTCACAGTGTTCCTCAGAGTCTTACGAGAGGGCAAAACAGTACAGAAAGAACAGCAAATTTAAATGATCTTCTAAATAGATTTTTTTAACTTATACCATAAGCAATGGTCTGAAGACAAAGTGTGGGCTCACCTACAAGGGTGAGTTTTTGGACATAGAAGTCTGTTTTTTAATATTTTTTTCTATCCCAGGAGCTTGGTTTTCCAGAGAGAAAAGGACTCAGGTTATATTATTTACTTTTTTAATTTATTTTAAGTAGGCTCCACCGGCTGTGGAGCTCAAGGCAAGGCTTAAACTCATAACCCGAGTCCAAGACCTGAACTGAGATCAAGAGTTAGACACTTAACCAACTGAGCCACCCAGGCGCCCCTGGACTCAGATCATATTAATCACCAACATTTAGAAAGCAGTCACTGTAAGGCAGATGCTTCTTCCTGTTTGAAGTATTTTAACCTTTTTAATAACTGTATTGTCTAATTTTGCTGATGAGAAAATTCAAAGAGGTCCGATCCACACAGCTTTGGGGCCACAGTTTTCTGTACTATTCCCTTACCTCTGTCTTTTCCAGAATCTCAATACTGCCTACCAGTCTCGGGAATCTCCAGTTCAGCTCTTTCTGCCCTTTTGTAGATCAGCAACTTTAAATCTTTATTACTCTGCATGAAATCTTGACCCTGTACTTTGTCATTTTGTTCTACTTCCATTTTTTTTTTTTAGAGAACTTTGAATAAACGTCTTTAATTTCCAAGAACTGTCTTTTGTTCTCTAATTTTCTTTCTCATGGCATCCTTAATCCCTCTTGTGAGGATACTTATGAGAATTTATTCACATTTCTCTTTTGTTCCTTACACTATATTTATTTCCTCAGGGATATTTTGTTTGTATGTTTTCCAGTGGTGTTGGAGTGTTACCTCAAATGCATAGTAATCCCATAGTCATCATTCATATTTGAGTATAAGGCACTAATAAGCCAGTTGGAGGTTTCATTAACATGAATGAAGTTTTTTCAACTGACAGTTTGCTTTAAGATCATAACTTAATGAATAAGCCATTATACCAGGGTTCCTCAAAGATACTATTTGGAGGTCATTTGTGAGGGAATGCTGTTTATTTAGAGAAGAAACCTCTGATCTTCTGTGGATTAAAGGGAATCATACCAGCATTATGCACATTGTAGCAATTGACAATTTCATATGTAGACTTCCACCCCCTTGTTGTGAACCCTGCATCTCTGAGTTCTCTCCAGATTCTGCAGAGCAAATCAGCTTTCTTCTTATTCCTTTTTTTTCTAAGACTCTCAGGTGCCACTTCCTCGCTACATCTATGAAAACTCTATTCACTTTCCACCTTCTAGAATTTTGTTGAACTATCTCATCTTCCAGTGGCACCTCTTGCATTCTCTCCTATATATTTGCATGAAATTATTCATTTGTGATCATTTTATTACTGGGTCAGGAGGAGAAGTGATAAGTGCTGGCTCCAACCAGAAGTCTCATCTCTATCCCCACCACTGCTTGGGATCCCACTTTATCTATCTCTGTGGGACTTCACTCTTTTTATTAATAGATTTTTTATTATTAACATATAATGTATTATTTGTTTCAGGGGTACAGGTCTGTGAGTCATCAGTCTTACACAATTCACAGCGCTCACCATAGCACATACCCTCCCCAGTGTCTGTCACCCAGCCACCCCATCCCTCCCACCCCCCTCCATTCCAGCAACCCTCAGTTTGTTTCCTGAGATTAAGAGTCTCTTATGGTTTGTCTCCCTCTCTGGTTTCATCTTGTTTCATTTTTTCCTATCTTCCCCTATGATCCCTGTCTTTTTTCTCAAATTTCACATATTAGTGAGATCATACGATAACTGTCTTTCTCTGACTGACTTATTTCACTTAGCGTAATACCCTCTAGTTCCAACCACATTGTTGCAAATGGTACGATTTCATTTTTTGATGGCTGCATAATATTACATTGTGTGTGTATGTGTATGTGTGTGTGTGTGTGTGTGTGTGTATATATATATATATATATATATACACACAGACACACCACATGTTCTTTATCCATTCATCTGTCAAGGGACATCTGGGCTCTTTCCATAGTTTGGCTATTGCAGACAGTGCTGCTATAAACACTGGGGTAGCAGTGCCCCTTCAGATCACTACATTTGTATCTTTGGGGTAATAGTTTTCTGAATACAGATCCTTTGCCTCTTTGGTTAGATTTATTTCTAGGTATCTTATGGGTTTTGGTGCAATTGTAAATGGAATTGACTCCTTAATTTCTTTCTCTGTCTCATTGTTGGTATAGAAATGCAACTGATTTCTGTGCATTGATTTTATATCCTGCCACTTTACTGAATTCCGGTATAAGTTCTAGCCATTTTGCGGTTGGAGTCTTTTGGGTTTTCCACATAAAGTATCATATCATCTGCAAAGAGTGAGAGTTTGACTTCTTCTTCGCCGATTCAGATGCCTTTTATTTCTTTTTGTTGTCTAATTGCTGAGGCTAGGACTTCTAGTACTATGTTGAAAATGCAGTGGTGATAGTGGACATCCCTGCCGTGTTCCTGACCTTAGGGGAAAAGCTCTCAGTTTTTCCCCATTGAGAATGATATTCACTGTGGGTTTTTCATAGATGGCTTTTATCATATTGAAGTATGTATCCTCTATCCCTACACAGTGAAGTTTTAATCGAGAAAGGATGCTGTAGGGGCACCTGGGTGGCTCAGTTGTTAAGCGTCTGCCTTTGGCTCAGGTCATGATCTCAGGGTCCTGGGATTGAGTCCCACATCAGGCTCCCTGCTCAGTGGGGAGTCTGCTTCTCCCTCTCCCTCTGCTGCTCCCCCTGCTTGTGCTCTCTCTGTCAAATAAAGAAATAAATAAAATCTTTTAAAAAAAAAGGATGCTGTACTTTGTCAAATGCTTTTTCTACATCTATTGAAAGTATCATATGGTTCTTGTCCTTTCTTTTATTAATGTATCACATTGATTGATTTGTGGATGTTGAACCAACCTTGCAGCCCAGGAATAAATCCCACTTGGTCGTGGTGAATAATCCCTTTAATGTGCTGTTGGATGCTATTGGCTAGCATTTTGGTGAGAATTTTTGTATCCATGTTTATCAGGGATGTTGGTCTGTAATTCTCCTTTTTGGTGGGGTCTTTGTCTGGTTTTGGGATCAAGGTAATGCTGGCCTCATAAAATGAGTTTGGAAATTTCCCTTCCATTTCTATTTTTTGGAACAGTTTTAGAAGAATAGGTATTAATTTTTCTTTAAATGTTTGTTAGAACTCCCCTGGGAAGAAATCTGGTCCTGGGCTCTTGTTTGTTGGGAGATTTTTGATGACTGCTTCAATTTCCTTGCCGGTTATGGGTCTGTTCAGGTTTTCTATTTCTTCCTGGTTCAG
Source organism: Callorhinus ursinus (assembly GCF_003265705.2). Taxonomy (NCBI): domain Eukaryota; kingdom Metazoa; phylum Chordata; class Mammalia; order Carnivora; family Otariidae; genus Callorhinus; species Callorhinus ursinus. Next base: position 15,256,669 of record NW_027397116.1, read on the forward strand.
TTTTAGTTTTGGTAGTTTATACATCTCTAGGAATGCATCCATTTCTTCCAGATTACCTAATTTGTTGGAATATAGTTGCTCATATGTTCTTATAATGGTTTGTATTTCTTCCGTGTTGGTTGTGATCTCTCCCCTTTCATTCATTATTTTATTTATTTAGGTCATTTCTCTTTTCTTTTTGATAAGTCTGGCCAGGGGTTTATCAATCTTGTTAATTCTTTCAAAGAACCAGCTCCTAGTTTCGTTGATCTCTTCTACCATTCTTTTGGTTTCTATTTCATTGATTTTTGCTCTGGTATTTACTAATTCTCTTCTCCTCCTGGGTTTAAGCTCTATTTGCTGTTCTTTCTCCAGCTCCTTTAGGTGTAGGGTTAGGCTGTGTATTTGAGACCTTTCTTGTTTCTTGAGAAAAGCTTGTATTGCTATATACTTCACTCTTAGGATCACCTCTGATACATCCCAAAGATTTTGAACAGTAGTGTTTTCATTTTCATTTGTTTCCATGAAATTTTTTAATTCTTCTTTAATTTCCTGGTTGACCCATTCATTCTTTAGTAGGGTGCTCTTTAGCCTCCATGTATTTGAGTTCTTTCCAACTTTCCTCTTGTGATTGAGTTTCAGTTTCAAAGCACTGTGGTCTGAAAATATGCAGGGAATGATCCGAATCTTTTGGTACCGGTTGAGACCTGATTTGTGACCCAGGGTGTGATCTATTCTGGAGAATGTTCCATGGGCACTAGAGAAGAATGTGTATTCCGTTGCTTTGGAATGAAATGTTCTGAATATATCTGTGAAGTCTGTCTGGTCCAGTGTGTCATTTAAAGTCTTTATTTCCTTGTTGATATTTGTTTAGATGATCTGTCCATTTCAGTGAGGGGGGTGTTAAAGTCCCCTAATATTATTATATTATTGTCAATGTGTTTCTTTGATTTTGTTATTAATCGGCTTATATAATTGGCTGCTCTTATGTTAGAGGCATAAATATTTACAATTGTTAGATCTTCTTGTTGGATAGATCCTTTAAGTATGATATAGTGTCCTTCCTCATCTCTTATTATAGTCTTTGGTTTAAAATCTAATTTGTCTGATATAAGGATTGCCACCCCAGCTTTCTTTTGATGTCCATTAGCATGGTAAATGGTTTTCCACTCCCTCACTTTCAATCTGGAGATGTCTTTGGTTCTAAAATGAGTCTCTTGCAGACAGCATATCTATGGGTCTTGCTTTTTTTATGCAATCTGATACCCTGTGTCTTTTGTTTGGGGCATTTAGCCCATTTACATTCAGGGTAACTATTGAAAGATGGGAATTTAGTGTCAATGTATTGCCTGTAAGGTGACTGTTACTGTATATTGTCTCTGTTCCTTTCTGGTCTGTGTTACTTTTGGGCTCTCTCTTTGCTTCAAGGACCCCTTTCAATATTTTTTTTAGGGCTGGTTTGGTGATTGCAAATTCTTTTAGTTTCTGTTTGTCCTGGAAGCTTTTTATCACTCCCTTTATTTTCAGTGTCAACCTAGCTGGATAAAGTATTCTTGGCTGCATATTTTTCCCATTTAGTATCCTGAGTACTCAGGATGAAATGAAATGAAAATCATGCCAGTCCTTTCTGGCCTGCCAGGTCTCTGTGGATAGGTCTGCTGCCAATCTAATGTTTCTACTATTGTAGGTTACAGACCTTGTCCTGAGCTGCTTTCAGGATTTTCTCTTTGTCTCTGAGATTTGTAAGTTTTACTATTAGATGTTGGGGTGTTGACCTATTTTTATTGATTTTGAGGGGGGTTCTCTGAGAGTCCTGGATTTTGATGCCTGTTTCCTTCCCCAAATTAGGTAAGTTCTCCACTATAATTTGCTCCAATATACCTTCTGCCCCCCTCTTTCTTTCTTCTTCTTCTGGGATCCCAATTATTCTAATGCTGTATCACTTTATGGTATTACTTATCTCTTGAATTCTCCCTCGTGATCCAGTAGTTGTTTATCTCTCTTTTTGTCAGCTTCTTTATTCTCCATCATTTGGTTTTCTATGTCACTAATTCTCTCTTCTGCCTCATTTATCCTAGCAGTTAGAGCCTCCATTTTTTTTTAAGATTTTATTTATTTGACAGAGAGAGACACAGCAAGAGAGGGAACACAAGCAGAGGGAGTGAAAGAGGGAGAAGCAGGCTTCCCACCGAGCAAGGAGCCTGATGTGGGGCTCAATCCCAGGACTCTGGGATCATGACCTGAGCGGAAGACAGACACTTAATGACTGAGCCACCCAGGCGCCCCTAGAGCCTCCATTTTTGATTGCACCTCATTAATAGCCTTTTTTGTTTCGACTTGGTTAGATTTTATTTCTCCAGGAAGAGATTCTCTAGTGTCTTCTATGCTTTTTTCAAGCCCAGCTAGTTTCTTTATAATTGTTACCTGAACTCTAGTTCCGACATCTTACTAATGTCTGTATTGATTAGGTCCCTGGCAGATGGTACTGCCTCTTGTTCTATATTTTGTGGTGAGTTTTTCCATTTTGTTATTTTGTCGAGAGAAGACTAGATGAATGAGAGAACAAAATGCTAAAAGGGTAACAATGACCCCAGAGAAATATACACTAAACAAATCAGAAGAGACCTATAACCAGGGGGAAAAGAAAAAAAAAGAATATGATCAGGCTTGTGAATAGAACAGAGCCATACACTAGATTCTGGGTATATTTTGGTCTGTTAGAAGAAACTGCACCCCAAAATTTTAAAGAAAGAAAAACTTATATATATACAAAAAATGAGGTTAAATACAATGAAACGATAGAATATGACTGTAAAAATGAAAATTAAAAAAGATTTTAAAGAAAGAATTGGTAAGTTGGTTGAAGAAAGAAGAAAAATTAAAAAAAGAGAGAGAGAGAGATTGAGAATGTGATCAGGCAGATTAATAGAACAGAGCCATACACTAGATTTTGGGTATATTTTGTTCTGTTAGAAAAAACTGCATCCCAAAATTTTAAAGAAAGAAAAACATATATATATGTTTTATATATATATAATGAGGTTATAGAAAGGATAGACTATGACTGTAAAATGAAAATTAAAAGGATTTTAAGGGGCGTCCGGGTGGCTCAGTTGTTACGTGTCTGCCTTTGGCTCAGGTCATGATCCCATCCTGGGATTGAGCCCTGCATCGGGCTCTCTGCTCGGTGGGAAGCCTGCTTCTCCCTCTCGCACTCCCCCACTTGTGTTCCTGCTCTCGCGCTCTCTCTCTCTGTCAAATAGATAAATAAAAAAATATTTGAGAAAAAAATAAATAAATAAAAAGGATTTTAAAAAGGAACTGATAAGAAGTTGGTTGAAAAAGGAACGAAGAATAACTCAAAAAAAGAAAAAATAAAGAAAATTTTAAAAATTAACTTTGAAAGACTAAAGCATCATGGGGGAAAAAAGCCATGAATTCTATGTGCAGTATTCCCCTAGTGCTGGAGTTCTCCCGTTCTCATTGATCGGTAAACTTGGTCTTGGCTGGCTGTTCGTGCTGATCTTCTGGGGGAGGGGCCTGTTGCCGTGGTTCCCAAATGTCTTTGCCAGAGGCGGAATTGCCCCGCCCTTGTCGGTCCAGGCTAAGCCATCTGCTCGGGTTGGCTCTCAGGAGCTTTTGTTCCCTGCAAGCTTTCCGTACAGCTTTGGAGGACGAGAGTGAAAATGGCGGCCTCCCGATCTCCACCCCGGAGGAGCTGAGAACTTGGGGCCCCACTCCTCAGTGTGCCCCCAGAGAAAAGCAGTCACTCCCATCTCCTCGGTCTCCGGCCGCACTCCGTGCTCACCCAGCCTGTGACCGAGCGTTTCTATCTCTGGCACGCAACCCCGTGTGGAGTCTCCAAACCCAGCCGATCCCTGCACTGTGCTCCCGCGCCGCTCCTCCCGGGGGAGGAAGGGGAGTCTCCCCGGATCTGCCACTTGTTGGGTCCCTGCTGGAGGAGCAGTGGCCCGACTGGGCCGCGGATCATAGTTTATGACAACCCCGAGCTGAGAGCCCGCGCCTCGGCTCCATCTCTGCAGCCGGCTTCCCCGCTCCGATACCTGGGAGCTCTGCCACACTCAGGCACCCCCGGTCTTTCTGTGACCCCGAGGGTCCTGAGAACACACTGTCCCAGCGAGGGTTCCACCCCCCGCTTAGCCACTGGAGCCACGTCCCTCAGCGGAGCAGGCTTCTGAAAGTTCCGATTTTGTGCTCCGCGGCTCTATCACTTGCCAGAAGCGGCCGACAGAGGCCCCCTCCCCCGCTGTCTATCCTCCGAATATCACCTCGGACTCACTTCTCCGCACCTCCTACCTTCCAGAAAGTGGCTGCTTTTCTGTTCAGAGAGTTGCTGCTATTCTTTTCTTCGTTCTCCAGTTGAGTTCATAGGTGTTCAGAAGGGTTTGATCCCTATCCAGCCGAATTCCTGGGAGCAGACGAAATCCAGGTCTCCTACTCCTCCGCCATCTTGGACTCCTCCCAGCCTGCGGGACTTCACTCTTGCCAGGACACCCCGACTGTCATACATCTCTTCTGATCATTCCCTCTCTAATTGGCTTTTACCATGGCACATGTTCAGATCTCTATAAACTAGAAGGAGAATGAGAAGAAGGAAAGAAGAGAGGAGAGGAAAGGAAAAAAAATTTTTTTTAAAGATTTTACTTATTTGAGAGAAAGAGAGAGAGCACAAGCCAAGGGGAGAGGCAGAGGGAGAAGCAGACTGCCCACCAAGCAAGGAGCCCGATGCGGGGCTCGATCCCAGGACCCCGGGATCATGACCCGAGCCAAAGGCAGATGCTTGACCAACTGAGCCACCCAGGCACCCAAGAAAAAAAATTTTTTTAATAAAACGGTACTAAACCCTATTGCACCTTTTCATGACAACCTCTTTCCTCTCTCAAAAGCCAAGAATATTGAGGTAATTGTCTCCATTTGCTTCTCTAGCTCCTTATTTCCCAGTGATTCTTCAGATACTGCAATCCTGCCTTTGCTGTCATCCATGGAAACTGGCCTCATCAAGTTACATCTTTGTTATTAAATTTAATTGCTACTTTTCATTATCATACTTGACCTCTCTAGCACTTGACACCAATGCCTCCCCTGTCTTCCACAAACCACAATATCTAGGTCTCCTCTATTAGTTCCTCCTTAGTATTCCCCATGAGTTCCTCTTATTCTGTTTATTTTTTAAATGTTAATATTTTTCAAGATTCTGCACTGAGTCTCTTCTATTCTCATTCTAAAAATTATTTATAAATTACTTCTTTTGGGACACCTGGGTGACTGAGTCAGTTAAGCGTCTGCCTTCAGCTCCAGGTCATGATCCCCAGGTCCTGGGATCGAGCCCCACATCAGGCTCCCTGTTCAGTGGGAAGACTGCTTCTCCCTCTGCCCCTCACCCTGCTTGTGCTTTCTGTCTTCCTCTCTCTCAAGTAAATAAATAAATTTTTTTTAAAAGAATTTCTTCTAATTCTGTAACTATAGTTATCAGCTACATTTTAATAAGTCAAAAAAAAAACTATAATTATAATCCAGTACAAGTTTTTCTCTTTTATTCCAATTACCCACTGGGCATTTGAACCAACTTGATCCATGAACATTCCAAAATCAACATCTTTTTCCCTCATCTCCCAATCTCACAAATCCTCTTCTCCTATATTCTTCATCTGTGGATGCCACATCATCTACCCTGTTGCCTAAACCAGATACTGTGTATCTTCTCCAAGGTCCTAGTTCCCCTCTTATATGCAGTATCAACTCTTTTTATTCTGTTCTAGTCTATTCTATTCTGTTCTGTGATATCTCTGCAACAGATCCAATTCTACCCACTATTCTTGTCAGGCAACAGACATAATTTGTCCCTGTGCCTTGAATCTTATTCTCCAGAAAGGCTTCCCTGAAATTTCTCCCCCAGCCAGTTTCTTCCTTTAACATTCTTATTCAAATTTGTATTCCTCATTCAGAGCACACATCAGAGTTATAAATAAATGATTCATTATGTTGTTTGCCATTTGTGTCCCTCAAAAAATATAAGCTCCCTGAGGGAACATAACACTCATTTGTTGGATGAAGGAATGGATAAATCCTTCTTAAATCCATTTCCACACTGCCACCAGCCTAATCTTTCCAAAACACAGTCATGTCACTCCACTGTATAAAAATTTTCAAGGGACTCCCACTGCCTTTAGCAATTGACTTTACATCTAAACCTTTTCAGCATGGAATACAAGATTCTTTATGACCTGGCTTGCTTACCTCTCCAGCTTTGTTTCTTATAATGACTGATTGCTTAATATCACTGCTCTTCTTCAACCTTACTACAGATAAATTAAATACTTCAAAAAAGCCTTATTTCAAATAAACACCCTAAATTACCTAAATAACCTGCGATGCTTCTTTATTAAAAACCAAATAATATTCCAGGTAAGTTAGAATTAAGTATAGCACACCTAGACAGAATTCCTTAAGAGGAGTTACTTACCTAGTATTACTCACTTTGGACATCACAATCTTAAAAAAAAAAAAAAAAAAAGTGGTGTCCACTAGGTTTAGATAGATAGATAGATAGATCAACATGTGGGAGGATTTCCTGAGAGTATAAAGGAATTTATTGAAAATAACTAAACTGGGGCACCTGGCTGGCTCAGATAGAGCATGAGACTCTTGATCTCTAGGTTGTGGGTTCAAGCCCCATTGTGGGTGTAGAGATTACTTAAAAATAAAAATCTTTAAAATAAAAAAAAACTAAACCAACTCTAAAATGAGAATTATATAAAATTTGTTCCCGATATCTAGGAAGGTAGATCTCTATGTCCTTTCTTCCCTAGTAATTGACCTCTAATTAACCCAAGACAGACTCCTAACAAATAATTTAATCAAACCCTTGCAAAAAGGTAGTTTCTAAACTTCTCTTTTGTCATTACATAGCTAGAGGTATGCTGAAAAAGAAATACTTACTCAGTAAATGGTCAGCTTTCTATATTTCTAATAGACCCAAGTCTGCATAATTCAAAATTGAGGAACAAGTTGGGAATTAAATGAAATACTCCGTGTGTAATATCGATTATGCCTTTGGAGAATAACTTGACTTCACAAATTTGACAATAAGAAAACTTTTCTTCTTTCTTAAATGTATAGTCTATCTTGGAAGGAGTTTGTGTGGGTGATTTTGTTTTTTGGGAGGAAGGTGGGAGATTCAACAGTTATTTGCCAGACAAGGGAAAGAATAAAGAGAAGTCTACAACTCACACAGGCGGAAGCCTTAAGGAGGACCAATCTTGAGTGTCTGATCAGTTCTTCAGGGTTGTGGGGTACCAAGGTCTCCGGTACGGTCATTCTCACTCCCAAAGTGACCTAAGGACTGAGAGCGCCAACACCCGCCAAAGACTGTCCTTCATGAGTCCTGCCAAATTTCATTCTGAACAGATCCATTCGGATTTGGCTAATAATACTGCTGAGAAGGAAAGTGTGTATCTTGAGGGGAATGTCAACCCTCATGAGTAAAGACAGAATTACCTAAAAACTAAATGGGGAGTAGTTATGGTTTCATGAGTGTATACTTATCCCCAAACTCATCGAGTTGTATATATTAAATATGTAAAGCTTTAAATGTATATATATTATAGAAATAAATCCAAATACATCACTAATCACACATCCAAAAAAGAATATTAAACACTGTAGGCAGATTTAGAAAGTGATGCTCTTACTGGGTGTTATACACAACTGATAAATTATAGAACATTACATCTGAGACTAATGATATACTATATGTTGGCTAACTGAATTTAAATTTAAAAAAAATGAGGTGCCTGGGTGGCTCAGTCAGTTAAGTGTCTGCTTTTTGCTCAGGTCATGATACCAGGGTCCTGGGATCAAGCCCCGCATCGGGCTCCCTGCTCAGTGAGGAGCCTGCTTCTCCTTCTCTCTCGGTCCCCTAGCTTGTGTTCTATCTCAAATAAATAAATAAAATCTTAAAGGAAGGAAGGAAGGAAAGAAGGAAGGAAGGAAGGAAGAAAGAAAGAAAGAAAAGAAAGGAAGTAATTGGGATGCCTGGTGGCTCAGTCAAGTGTCTGCCTTGAGCTCAGGTCATGATCCCTGGGTCCTGAGATTGAGTCCCACATCAGGCTCCTTGCTCAGCGGGGAGGCTGCTTCTGCCTCCGCCTCTGCCTCTCCCCCCTGCTGTGCTCTCTTTCTCTCTCTCTGACACATAAATATATCAATTTAAAAAAAAAATAAGAAAGGAAGTAATGTTTTTGCAAAGAAGTCCAAACGTGAAGACAGAGGGAAAAAGAGTTGATGACAACTGTAAGGTAACTAGTCCATGGCAGATTCAGTTTCTCACATGCTTTTCCTTTGAACATGAGGAAAAGTCACCTTTAGAAATAGGCTTTTTGGGCACCTGAGTGGCTTGGTCATTAAGCGTCTGCCTTTGGCTTGGGTCGTGATCCCAGGGTCCTGGCATCGAGTCCCACATTGGGCTCCCTGCTCGGCGGGAAGCCTGCTTCTCCCTCTTCCACTCCCCCCTGCTTGTGTTCCTGCTCTTGCTATCTCTCTCTGTCAAATAAATAAATAAAATCTTTAAAAAAATAGTTTTTTTTTTCTCATCCCACACTATAATTTCCATTTGTCACCCAAACCCATCAGTAAAATCTAATATGCCCACACAGTCTTCTGTGTGGTTAATATGGAGAACAAAGGTGCAGGACAGTAAAGGGAAGTATGATTTGCCCACATCTCGTAATTTTGGTGCTTATCGGAACAGAGCTCTTACCACTCAAGAAAACTGGGTTAGGAGGCAAAATTTGGCTCCTAATAGAGGTGGGGATGACAAGAAGGAGAACATGCTTTGGAGAACACTTACTGGACATAAACTTGAGAATAGATATAAGACACCCTCCTTTTTGACCCTCATCTGGCAGCGTAAGAGGACATTTAAGGAGAAGCAAAATGGGCATCTAAGTTATAGCAGTTATATTGAATGATCTAGAATGTGACATTCTCCCAGTTCTCACCAAAGTACTGGTGATCACAATTAAGTGGCTTGGGTTAAAAGAACTGACTCTGAGCTTGGAGAATTTTCTTTTGTTTCCCTCAAGCTGTTGTGTCAAGATTTTTCTGAGATATTTTCATCTTTTCTTCGAGGTCTTTGCAGATGAGTCTTTGCTTATTAATCCTGGGATGACTGTGTAATACTCTGTTTTCCTCCCACTGGAATGATCTGATTCGTTATCCTATGTGCTTTCTTAAATAACCGCCTTCTCTAAGCAGAATTAGCATTCTTTGATCTGACTGCTTTATTCTCTTGTTTGTTGTGACAATGGGAAATGTTTCAAAGATTCTCTGGCTAAAAGAGACTATTTCAGCTGGAGTCCAAAATGAAAATACATCTAACACTTGGATAGTGCCATTAAATGTCCTTCTGTAGTGGGTGCCATGATGACCACCTAGGCACTCACTACCGCAGGACTCAGGCACTCACTCCTCAGCCCCAGTCTGTGTTGTCTACTCCTGGTTCATAGCTGAGAACCTCCCAGGGAACTAGCCTCAGCTGAGGGAGCTGACTTGACTCTGTTCATGTTCCTCTCCCCACCCAGGATCAGCCTGCTTCAAAGTAGATACAAAGGCTTGGCCCCTTGCCTTAATTGGGACAACGTTGAAGGCCACCCCAGCTCCAGAACTCCTGCAGGATGGACTGAGATCATGGCAATCAGGTGGGCAGATCAACTTCTTTCTCTGTCTTCCTTCCTTTCTTATAAAACTTCTACATGCAACCATTCATCTCAGAGCCTGGAATCCAATCTAATCACTAATACTATTAAGGTTTAATGATCACTTCATTTCCAATATCTTACGGGTTAGATAGATCTACTGAAATTCATTAGATCCATTGAAATGCGGAAACAGAAATTAATAATTGAGGACAGAGCACCTGGGTGGCTCTGCTGGTTAAGTGTTTGCCTTCAGCTCAGGTCATGATCTCAGGGTCTTAGGATAGCGTCCCGCATCAGGGTCCCTGCTCAATGGGGACTCTTCCCCTCCCCCTGCTGGTCCTCTCTCACTCTCGTTCTCTTTCAAATAAATAAAATCTTTAAATAAGAAAAAAAGTAATAATTGAGGACAGATTCTGCCATTATAAAAGAAATACCTAATTCATAATTATTTAAATATTCCTCAAATTGTTGGTCATTTTACATTTAGTAGTTTGTACTTATTCATGTATAGTTCTTTTAATAATGAGTTTATAGGGAAAATATGAATTCAGTGAAAAAAACGCACTGACTCAAGCTTTATTCAGTTTTGAATACTTCATTTGTCCTAGTTTTAGTGTAAAACATTTCTAGATAATTTGAAAAAGCTTGTGCATAACTTGCCTTTACTGTTAAATATGAAGATAGTTTTTTAATCTCAAGAGAAGCTTCAAGGATACTTCTGAGTTTATCTGCCCAGCATCCCTTCCTATGGAAAAACTCCCCATCCCTACAACTTATGGTCCTGATGGGGTGTCAGTCATGATGCTACTCTACCCCAAGGCATGAGCAGTGATCCAGGCTGGGCAATGAGTACTCTATCTCCTTAGCATTTGAGTTTATGAGCTAAATAGTGTGAAAGGGACTCTTCCCTGGGATGGATATACACGTGATGGAAAGAAAAAGGATATGGCCTGAAGCTTCCTATAGCCAACTTTTCTTCTATGTGCCAAGATCTTGCCAAAACAATGAAGCCAATACCCAGAGAGAAGCAAAGCCAAAAGATGATAGTGTGCAAGCCCCTGGTTACAGTGAGGGGGTCCAGCCTGTCTTTTGGACTTCCCAATTATATAAGCCAATCAATTCTATTTTACTTGACTAGTGTGAGTTGGGTTTCTGTTACTTCAAAAGATACCTAACACAAAGTTTTACATCACCACCTTTATACTCACAATCATCCCTCTGAGGACTCAATTTCCAGCATCTTTTTTCTAAGAACAAAAGCAAGGGCCACTACATTCCACACTCAACTAGACTTTCCCAAAATTTTTCCCACCCTCTTCTAGCTATTTTCCTCATGTAGCCATAACACCTGGTAGTGGTAGTCAGCTGTTGCTTACATTTATTCATAAAGCGGCACTTTAACATTTTGCAGCAAATAGCATTTCCCATTTTCGAACACAGACCAGTTTCTATTCCAGAGACATAAGTCCTCGTGTGCTACATTTTCTCTGACTTAATAATTTGTCTGTGTGCAAATGAGCTTTTGGACTATGAAACCGCAGCCAAAGCACCACGGTTTCCCTGATGCCAATTTTCTCAAATTGCTGACATATTGCTTAGGAAAAAATAGCCTCTGGAGTGCTAAATTTGCAAACTTCAATCTGTTGAGGCAGCAAATGTCACATGCTTCATTAGAATAGTGAAGGGAAGTCAGTCATAGGACAATTAATTATGGAAACCTGCCACTCAAGTGCCTAATAAATAAGCATCCCCAAGACTCGGTGGTGCTGGCTTTTCATGCCATTTTCAATCCGTTCCAAGAACCACGGTGACAAGATTAGTTCATCAAACAAGTGATTTTTGCTGCTCTAGAGTAAAATTATTCAACAAATGAAAAGCCCATGACTTCAGCTATAGAGCGAGTTTAAGTTGATGTTCAACGCATCTGTTAACTGCTGACATTTTTACAGGTGCTCAAGAAGCGTGAATATGGAGGCTCAAATAGAAGCACAAGCAGAACACACACAGTCAATCTCTCTCTGGTAGTCAAAAAGGGAAGCTTTGTAGCTTATATAAAGCATGATTTGTACCCTATTTGCATATGCAATTCTCAATTATAGAATCACAGGATGTTAGAATCAGGAAACACATAACAGATCATCTAGTATAATTCCTTGAAATTGAGACTCAGGGAGGTGTAATGATTCACCTAAGATTTCACAGCTGGTGAATGATGTAGCCAGGAGCAGGCAGATCCATTTCCTTACCATTTTTCTGGAGCTACCTCACCACTTCTCTTCTGTAAACTGTTTCTTCACGATAAATCATTGGTTTGCTCCAACCGCTAGCTGTGATTTGGTGGCAAAACCATTAGACCTAGGATTAGAGTGCCAAGATTTAAGTCCTGGCCTCACACTCTAGATTTATGATCTTGGGTCAAATCAGGTAACCTTTCTGAGCTTCATTCTCTGCATCTTCATCTTTTCCTCTATCTTATGGGGCTGTTATTAGAATTAAATAAAATAACACATAAAGCACTTTAGTAGACTATAAATCACTTTGCAAATACAAGGTATAATATTTATAACCAAACTGTAACCATGGGAAAAAGAAAAAAATCAATCATAGTAATCATCGATAACTGTTCAGTACCTGTTCTTGGCATAGTATTGGGTAATTCTTCTACAAGGAACTTTCCCAGAGGGTGAATCCCTATCGACAAGCAGTTTATATTCCAAAGAACAACAAAGGAACAAATGGATTTCTGTTCTTTGTCTAAGTCACAGAAGTCAGAGTATTTTGCCTATTAAATGAAGATATGATGAATCTGGGAGCCTGTCATTTAAGATGCCTTGGGCTGTGGGTACCAGGAAGCCCTGACTCATAGTGTCTTAAACAATAGAGGTAGGACAACTTCAGCTATAGTTTGTCAGGGTCCCAGTTCAGCTTCTTAGCAATTCTCTTGGCTCTGCCCTTCTTCATATGTTGGCATCTTCCTCAGCTGGTAGCAAGATGGCTGCAGCATTTCCAAGTATCACATCCCAACAAGATAAACTTGTTGAAAAGGTCTGTATCTTTAGTGTCACCTACTTAAAAGCAAAAGAAGTTTTTCCAGAAGTCTTCAGCAGACCTGTCCCCGTATCTCTTTGGCCTGAAATGGATATCATAGAACTCCTGTGAATGGCTTAAGATAGTCAGAATACATTTGCCTGAGTGGCAGATGGAGCCAACTTTTCCTTGAGCTTAGGTTGTATGGTGAAGGGGTGGGTACTTAAGCAAAATTAGGAAGGAGAGATGCAAAGAATTCTGATGTCATACTTTTCTCATTGTTCTGTGGCTTCATCATTAGTAATGCCTCCCAGGCAGCAATTATCAATAAAGGTGATGGCCCTGGTAGAGGCAGAGGGGAACCTGTTTATTGATACCAGTTCAGTCTCTAGGTTTTCAATTGTGGAACAGTGAGGAATACCTGGAAACTAAATCAGTTTGAGTTTTGTCAGTATTCTGTTTCTTTGTTTTTTGTTTTTGTTTTTGTTTTAAAGATTTTATTTATTTATTTGAGAGAAAGAGAGAATGAGAGATAGAGAGCACGAGAGGGAAGAGGGTCAGAGGGAGAAGCAGACTCCCTGCTGAGCAGGGAGCCCGATGTGGGATTCAATCCCGGGACTCCAGGATCATGACCCGAGCCGAAGGCAGTCGCTTAACCAACTGAGCCACCCAGGCGCCCAGTACTCTTTCTTTGTTGTATGTTACCTTGCTGTGTGGCGTTTGGGTGGGAAGCATGCTGGAAAACAGAAGAGCAAGTTGTAAGTAATCATTACAAGTTTAGTGGGGAAAAAAACAGATTTTCAGAAATCTAGAAAGAAGAGCAGCATCAGTCTGGAAGACTGAGAAAAATAATTATCTGAGGTTGAGAAAATGGCATCAGATGGATACAAGAGTGACATAGGAAATGTGACTGAACACATGAGGAAGGTCAAGCAAAAAGCAGGAAATCAAAGAGGAAGGTTGGCTGGACAGTCCAAATGGAGAAAGACATTCACATTCAAAACAAGTTTAAGAAAATGTAAAAGCCAAAAGAAACCCACTTGAGAGCCTAATTTGGCTCTTGGGCTGCCAATCTGTGACTCTTGGTAGAAGAGTTGAGAAGAATCATTTGAAAATATCTAATTCCAATATTCAAATGTCGAAACATTTGCAGAAGCCTGAAGTTTGATCGTTTTTTCTAAAACATTTCTGCCCTTTATTTTGTGTTTAAATTTTCCATATATCCAATTCTTTTCCAAAAACCAATTCTATTGGGTTCTATTTCATTTGTATGGATTTCACATATAATATCAAATGTAAAGAGTTTCTCTAAATTATTATCACAAAACATTTTACATTTTCAAGACTGATTCTCAACATAAGTAAAACAGCTCCTATTCCTCAGCAGTAAGATTCTTAAGTACCCGGGCAATTCAATCATCTTGTTTTATTTCTATTCGAGTGACAGCAGATCTAGCAGGAATTCAATGTGCTTTTGTTCTATACAGTGTATCAAAGATGGCTGCTTTCCACCTCTCTTCTAAGCATTCTGAGCTGTATGTGCCAACCACATGCAAACAAAGAGAGTGGATGATTTCCTACACCATTTTATTGAGGGTTTTGCTTTGCAGGCATAGTGCTAAGAGTCACCCTGCAGCTCAGCTTTGCAATCTTATTTCTTCTCATCCTATTCTTGCCCCCAAATTGAATTACCATAAAAGACAACTGAAGTCACTTTCTCAACCATGTCAGGAGACCAGCGAGATGACTGCATAAATGTCAAAATAAGTCAGCGTTCATAAATGCATTGAGACAGGGCAAATGTACCTGAATCTATTTTTGGCTGGTGAAAACTCTTAACCATTTTTGGTGGTGTGAACAGTCACACACATGCAAGCTCAGCTCAATGCAAACACTGGCAGTAGCCTTGATTCGTTTCCATGGTTTCAAATCACTGCAGATGACAGCCGTGATGCAGCTTACAGTGATGTCTCCTGGGAAAACTCTGGTTGCGATACCCTCCTTCTCCAGCTCACTTTGAGAAATACTGTTACAAAACCAGCAATTCTGATTTTCTGAGGTTGTTTTTTTTTTTTAATCACTACTTTAAGTGCTTGATATGTATTTGATTATGGTGTAGAGAGAAAAAGAGTTTGGGTTAGGTTAATGAAATATCTAAGTGCTAAAGAGGAAAAATGTAAGTTTTTAATTTCAAGATTGAAGCACTAGGCCTCCTCTTATGTTAACTGGCTGATTCTCCTGACTCAATAATCATCACTGATATTTTTTTATTGTTTGTTTGTTTATTTGAGAGAGAGAGCACAAGCAGGGTGGGGGGAGCAGCAGAGGGAGAGGGAGAAGCAGAGGGAGAGGGAGAAACAGACTCCTGCTGAGTAGGGAGCCCGATCCCAGAACCCTGGGATCGTGACCTGAGCCGAAGGCAGACACTTAACCAACTGAGCCACCCAGGCGTCCCTATCATCACTGATATATATGTGCCCACTCCTGTCTTTTGTTTGGATGGTATTTTACTATGTAATTATTCACTTTGGTCAGTTGAAAACATTTAAATGGAACATTACTAGATAAGTCAAATACCTAAAGGAATCTTTAAGAAATTTAAGGAGTCACAATCAAAGTTAGATGTATTCATTATAATGAGGGTAGCAAGGAAAAAAAGAATTTCTTATGATGAAGATAGGGAAGACATTTTTTTTTGAATTCTAGACCCACCACTTCCTGCCATAGCAAATTTGTGAGAGACATTTGCAGAATGGATACTCTACAAAAATATACACTTTATTCTATAGAGATTTGATTAAAAACTCCTATGAGACTCTCACGCTTATGTAGTGGGTTGAATAGTGTCCCCCAAAACTTTAGATCCACTCAGAACCTTGGAAGATCATTCTATTTGGAGCTCAGATGAGGTCATACTGAAGCAGGGTATTGGGGCTCTAAATCCAATCACATTTGTCCTTATAAGAAAAGGAGACACATGAGGAAGAAGTCCATGTGATAACAGAGGCAGATACCGGAGTGGCAGATATTGGAGCTCCATGCCAAAGAACACTGAAGATCACCAGCAACCACCAGGAGCTACAAGAGAGGCAGGAAACAACTCGAGCCTCCAGAAGGAACCAAACTTATCAACACCTTGATTTCAGACTTCTGGCCTCCCAAACTGTGAGAAAATAAATTCCTATTGTTTTAGGTCACCCAGTTTGTGGTACATTGTCATAGTAGCGCTAGGAAATTAATGCACCTTATAGGGGGCTAAGCCACATATATCCCACAAGGAGTCCCTTTACCCATATTCCTAAGGCCTAGACTAAAAGTTGGCCCTCTTGGCTCCTTTCCTTAAGCCTACAGCCTACCTTTAGCCACCAAGGTCTTCTACCCCCACAGCACGACCAACTCAAAGAAAAAGTTTTTTTCTTAAAGACTTGAGCATAGGCAGCCTAATAGTCCATCCCATGCCTTCATTCCCACTAGATTCCACCTTCACCCAGAAAAAAAGCTAGAGGATCCTTTCCAGGTCAGAAGGTTCACCCATCCTAAGGCCTTCTTATGTTATCAGCTAAATGGGAATTTAGAGAAAGAAGGCATTTAAAGAGCAGTCCAAATTAAAGAAAGCGTTCTTACCTCTTTATTTTTTTTTTATTTTATTTGTTAAAATGTAAAATTGACATATGACATCATCTTGACTTCAGGTGTACAAAATAATGATTTGTATATATTGCCAAGTAATCACCACAGTAAATCTAGTTACTATCTGTCCCTATACAAAGTTAAACTTGGGAGGCCTGGGTGGCTCAGTCAGATAAGCATCTGCTTTCAGCTCAGGTCATGATCCCAGGGCCTGGGATCTAGTCCCACATCTGGCCCATTGCTCGGCAGGGAGCCTGCTTCTCCTTCTGTTTGCCATTCCCCCTGCTTGTGCTCTCTCTCCCTATGACAAATAAATAAAATCTTAAAAAAAAAAAAGTTAACCTTTAGGATTTACTGTATTGACAACTTTCAGGTATGCACTACATTATTGACTATAGTTACCATACTGTACATTATATCCCATGACTAATTTATTCTATAAACAGAAGCTTATACTTCTTGACCCCCTTCACCCATTTCATCCACTCCCCATCCTCCCTCCCCTCTAGCAACTACTCTGTATGAGTTTTGTTCTGTTTTGATTTTATTTGTTTTGTTTTTTAGATTCCACATATAAGTGAAATCATACAATATTTATCTTTCTCTGACTTATTTTGCTTATCATAATACCCTCAAAGTCCATCCATGTTGTCACAGATAGCAAGATTTCATTCTTTTCTATGGCTGAGTAGTATTCCATACTATATATATATATATATATA